>NC_087477.1:60514408-60566908 GCF_036417665.1 Passer domesticus | reverse complement strand
CGGGGTCCTCGGGATGCGCGGGATGTGCGGGATGCGCGGGATGCGCGGGATGTGCGGTGGCTGGAGGCGCGACGGTGTCGGGTGCCGGAGAAAAACACGCCGAGTATTTAAAAGCCACTTTTCTTTCCCGTCCTTGAGCGCTGAGAGGGGCCCGGCCCGCTCCCCTCAGGCTGCGGGAGGAATGCTCGGAGGCAGCGGAACAAAACAGGAACAGCGCGCCTTTGTGCGGCCGCCGCCGAGCATGGGAAAGCGCCTCCCGGGCCCGGCTCCGGCCGCCGCCATCCCACCCGCTGGAATAAAGTGTTAAACACGGAGCGGGGCTTCTTTGGCATTGCTGTATTGGGAGGGAGCGGCCAGAGCATCCCCCGCACTGCGGCCCGGCCGTGCGGGCCTCCGCAGGAGGGTCCCCGGCCCTCCTCCGGCCCTGCGCCGCAGCCGTGCCGAGCCGTGCCGAGCCGTGCCGAGCCGTGCCGAGCCGTGCCGAGCCGTGCCGGGTGACAGAGCCGACGGGCCGGGGACAGGCGGTGGCTGTCCCCCGTCGATAGAAGGACAGGGCGGCGACACGTTCCTTTTCCCAAAGCGTCCCCCGGCTACCTGCCACGCCCGGGAGAAAAAAATTCCCACTTTTTGTTGTCCCTGCTGCCCCGCTCCAGGGGCTGCTCAGGCTGCGCTCGGCGGCCCTGCGCGGAGCTTGGGCACCGGCGCTGCCTGCGCGGCGCCCGGCGGGGCGGCCGCCCTCCCTTCCGCGCCAGCTCAGGATGGCAGGCCACGGGATGAGCTCCTGGCTGGTCTGGGGCTGCCTAACCAGCTGGGATGGGGGGATTTGCAATAGTGATGATGATGGTGAGAAAGAAGTGAAGAAGGAGCAATAATAACAACAACAACAATATTAATAATAATAACGACAAGAACAACTACAGTAATAATAATAATAGTAATAGCAATAGCAATAGCAATAGCAATAGTAATAGTAATAGTAGTAGTAGTAGTAATAATAATAATAATAATAATAATAATAATAATAATAGTAATAGTAATAATAGTAATAATCCTTTCTTGTCGCTCCGTCCCTCTCCCGGCCGGGACCCGTGGCGTTCGGGGGGCGGCCAGCAGAGGGATCTGCGCTTTGCTTTTCCTCTCGGTCGCGGCGGCGGCAACATCTGCTGGGCTGGAGGAGACGGGGCGATTGAGCAGACGCACAGATGTAAAAGTGACATCTGCTTGTGACAAAGGAGTGGGAATTAGATTAGGCGGGGAGGCCTTTCTGCGATTAGGGGAAAAAAAAAAAAAGAAAGAGAAAAAGAGAAAAGGAAAATACTAGCTGCAGATTGTGTAAGCAGGGGAAGAGGATGTGAAAGACAGAAATGCTCGTCGGGCAGCTGCTAGGACATTCAGGGCAGCACAAGGGTCCTGGGAGCTGAAATAGCCCTAAGAGAAGGCTTTGCTTTTCCCTCCAGAAGCAGAGATGTGGCCGGGTCAAAGCTTTCTGTCATTAGGAGCAGAGGACAGCAAGCAGCAGAGCACCGTGGAGACTTGGACACCAGCAGAGATGCTCTCCCACTGCTCCTCACCAGCTAGGCAGAGACCCAGCTCTGGACACTTCTTTTCTTTGTTCCCTGATGGAATAAACACAGGGAGCTTCGTATACCCAAAAGTCAGGAGACAGGAGGCCTTGCCTTTCCTTGCCTTATGAATGTCCAATTTTAGTTCCATTAAATAAAAAAAAAAAAAAAAAAAAAAAAAACCCAAAAAAAAAAACCAAGGCAAACAAAAACCACAACCACAAGCTTAAGTCTGGGACTGTTTGGTTAAAGCAGAAGCAGTGTTTTGTTGTGCTTGTCCAATCCCCTGCACCCAGCTGAGGCTTCACCTGCACCAGCATGCACTAGTTAGCGAGAAGAAAAACACCTCCCACATTTCAAATTGTACAGTCTGTTCTGCAAGCAATGCTTTTCCCAGTTACATGGATACTGATATTGAATATCACTGAACATCATGCTTTTTTTTTTTTGGTTTGTTTTTTTTTTTAAGCCCTAGCACCTTTACATCTAAGGATACTTGATGCTCTTGGAGAGCAACATACAGAAGAAATAATAGGTCTGAATTGCATTTCAGATGGTAGAAGAAATGTACTGTATTGCAAAACCAGCAAGTTATAGAGTGCAATGTGCTGTGCACTGGGGTAGATTTAGTAATGTCTCTAAACTTGATGAAGTTGGTCAAACCCTACAGAAGCTTTTAAAGACTAGACTGTGTTTTCAGCAGAGTGCAGAACAGGTTCACAGTACTGAACAGCTTGCAGGACTGCAGCTTGCCTGTGCAAGCTGATCTTTGTTACAAAGGTAGGGAGTGAGTGTGTGATACCTTTGCCAGTAATGGGGATGAGGAGCGAGAGGCTTGGATCATAGAAATTGAGAGGTCTCTGATAAAAAGCAGAGAGATAGTGCAATGAAAATAGCTTAAAAGACAATTAGGGAAATCCTGTTAATAAAAAAAAAAAAAAAGAAATTTACATGCAAAAAAACCCCAGTCCATCTGTCTCCATGCACATACAGCAAAACATATAAGAATCTGTGTCATAAAAAATTGCAGATATATATTCGAGTCGTTTCATGAAAAACATATCTGTGAGTTCAAAAAAGTAATGGGTTTTGTGTTAGCTGTTATTTGGTAAATATACCATAGTATTTGCATCTTAAGTTGATTGTCTGGATAGAAACTCTGATGGCCTCGAAACTACTGGTAGCAGAGAAGATTTGTCAAAGGGAAGGCTCCTTCTGTTTGTGCACTGCTTCTTCTTTTCTTTCTCTAGGCAATCATCACTGGCCACCATCAGACCTATGGCCTGACCCAATTACAGCAATTTTATGTATCTATTCCTGTTTCTGTCAATGAATCCAATGAGGTTGAACGAGACAGTAAAAAAGATGGAAAGGTATGTTCTTCCCACAGTGAAGGATAACGATGTCTAAGTCAAGAGGTCATTGGAAAGTTTAAAAGGCCTCTCAGAATAAGAAGCCAGTGACAGGGAGGCAGGGTTAGGCAATCCTGAATTCCTGCCTGTAGGGATGCATTGTGCCTTCAGGCAAGGTACTTCCAGCTCCCACACAAGGGAATGGGTTAGCAGAAGGAAATAGTGTTAAGCTGTTTAATCAAAGGTCTCCGTGTTGGCTAACTGGAGGATACCAGCTCCCACACATACTGAAACGTGCCCTGTTGGGCTGTCAGGAGCAGCAGGTCACAGCAATGCTGCATGCCTTAGAGACTAATGGTAATTAGCCTTAAATGATGAGCAAGAAACACCAAGTCAAATGGGCTGGGACATTTTTTTTCCTTCATGATTCAAATAGGGAGAGTTTGCTCAGGCTAAAAGTCAGAGCTCCATTCCCACTAACAATCCCTGGGTACCCATCAGCTGCTGTTACTGGGGGCACAGCTAGATCAGTGCTCTTGGCTGGGGCGTCACCACTGTGGATCCAGCCCTGGCTACATCCCACTGTGGCTATTCTGCTTATTTTGATTGTATCAGCTGTATTATTTCTGTAAGACAGCTTATCAAACTTTGGCTGCATTTGCTTTGCTTAGTTTTTTTTCCAAGTGGGATTCCAGTTTGAAAATTATTCCTGATGCATGGTCCCAGGCTCCTACATAAAAGTGATATAATATTGACAACTGGTCATTTTTAGCCTCCCAGTAAAAATTATTTCAATCAATCAATCAATCAATCAATCAACCAATCAAATTGTTACTGGCTAGCCCCAAGTGCTAACATGGAAATTGTACCTATGCCTTCCTGCTAATCAACAGGCTTTTCATTTTGTTGTAGTCAAAATGAGTTCACAGCCTTCTTCACGGAAACTCAAGTTATATAAGGTCTATCTTTTGATGAGCAATGGAAAGAAAGGTGTTGAGGGGGCATTCATATCCTCAGTGGTCAAACACAGACTCCCTCTAAAAGAATGTCAGAAAAGGGGGAAAAATACCTGACAAGTACTACTGAAGAGGAAAGGCGATATAGAAGTTTTCATTTGTTGGAGACAAGTGGAGGCAAAGTTGAACACAAATGAAAAGCAGCTGTTAAGATATAAACTATGTCCTTTTTTTTATGCTGACCACATATCTTCCATAAACTATTATGCTTTATGAGAAGGGGTCTTAAATGAAGGGTAAATTATATGTTTACATTCACAGACAAAATGTATGGGTGATAATTCATGATGACAATAAAACTGCAGTTTTTGCTAAAACCTTTTATGCAATCGCTGTTTGAATCTCTCTTGGAAAGTGTGGGTTTATGTGTGTACTCTGGGACCTTGTGTTGTGCCATTAACTAAAATAATTTCCTGTATCCAGACAGGTGCTGAAAGGATTGGCACTGGGTCAGTTCTTAAAAGTTCATTTGCAATCTGTAAGAATATTTTTTCTAGTGCATTTATAGACATTGTTTTAGTTAATACTCAGGTAAATAGAACATTAATTGAGTTTTCAGGTCCTGTAATTGTATACTGAAACATGCTGATCTCTTCAAAAGTAGATAAAGTGATATGTGAAAAAAAGCAGATAGTAGGACATACACCAATATGCATTGTGTTTATACGTGGTGTATTTAGAGAACTAAACAGGAGATTATAGGGCTCTAAAAAAACTCACAATGTAATTTAAATTACTGTGGATCAGCCATTAGAATTTGTCTCCTATTAGGTAGGCTCTGGAGTTGGGGGCTGGGGGGGTGGGGTAGAAATGTTGCTTCTGTGCAATGTAAACTCACTGGGTTTAGTTTTGCTTTTATTACTTCCCATATTCCAGGTTTGGTTTAGAAGGCCAGTGGGGCTGGAAGGAAGTTTTGAAGCCAGATGAACCTGAAGTTCTTGGGGGTTTATCTTCCTGCAACATGGACTCGATTTGAAAATATGGAGGAAAATGGTGCCTGGAATTGAAGGTGAGTGTACAACCATGCAGGTGAGTGTACAACCTGCTGTCCCATGCAGGGAGTGGACCTTTACTTCACCTTCTTGGTAGTCTTCAACATGAACTATAACTCCATGTGGGCAAGAAGGGTCACAGCTCTGCCATGCATAACAAAAGGCAGAGGAGCCTCCATGAGTAACCCTGCAGTCCAGAAACACCAATGGTTCTAGCTGGATTTTGAGGTTCCAAACCATTTTCAGGTCTTGGCAGCTGATGACAAAGAAGCATGTCTTACCTGAGACAAATGACAATATCTGTCTCTTCCTTAGGTCCTTGGGCTTCTGTGAGGAAACTGGGATGGGTCATTTTGGGATGAATCTGCGATCAATCAATTTTTTCCTAGTTCTTACTCAGATCCTGTAGATAGTCAGGTGACGTAAAAACAATTGCATTCTGTGTACTGATTTCTGTGGCAGTAAAGTGACTGAAAATCATCAGTAAATAGCACTCTTCCCACACATGCTGCATCCTCCCCTTCAGATTTTCCACACTAATAAAATCCAAGCAAGCTCCAGGTAAATCGATGGACATGCTGCAATGTCTTTAGAACAGAATGTGTTTGCTCTGTGGGCATCTGTGCTTGTACATGTGAGTAAAGAAATTTCTGTCTGGATATCTGCAGAAAAATTAGGTATTCTTCAAGATCCCCTTCCAACTCAAACTATTCTATGATTATCCTTGATCCTGGGTAAGTTTCAAGTTGGCAACCACCAGGAAAAACCAAAATAATGGTGTCAGCTGAAACTCTTGGGCAATGTTGAAATCAGGAATTTAGTAGTAAGAAGTGCCTCAGCAGTGCTGAGTAAATTGAAGGCTATTTGAGTATCATTCAGTCTGCCTTTTTAGTGGGAAAGGAATCATATGGGGGTGGGACCCATATGATTTTGGCATCTGTATGCAAAAATCATCAGAGCAAAAACTGTTTCACAATAAACTATATTGTTTACTTAATACAGAGCAGTCCAGTGGAAGGCTGTTATTCCAGTAGTGTTTACGTCCTGAACAACCACAATGAGAATGGGAATGAGATTTTGAGGGACTTTTGCTCCTAAATGGCATAACTGCTTTTGCTGCCCATAATTTGTGCTTAGGATATTGAATACAGCTCCAGCTAAAAAGAGATATCAGAAAGACACCACCAAAAAAGGTAAATGAAAGAGATTTGGGAAAGAAGTAAGAACATAAATCTAAATCTAAATCTCCCACTAAAATCTTATTCAAATTTTGGAACAAGATGATGTCCATTTTTACCAACAGTTTTTCACACAGAACAGCTGAATCCACTTTTACTGGTGAAAATGGTTGGATATTGCTATGTATGTATTTCACTCAGAAAATCCCACATGTCAACAGATCACAGAAAAGTCATATTAGTATTGATGTGAAATCAAATGGTCATGCTTGGATCAATACCTTATAATAGTATTATGATGTTTTGGGAATACAAAATGCAAATTAGCAGTGATTGAAATAGCATTTTCATCTTATATTTTAAATAATGTGTATTCTGCATTTTGCACGTCATTACATCTTAGGCACACTCCCTCACATACCTACAAAGGCTTTGAATGTACATCTAATAGTATATCATGATGTATGAATTTTGCCATTGGGCAGCTGTGATTTGCCTGTAAGACTGTGAAAACTGTAGAGAAAATGATGAGGCCAAGAGGAATTTTCTTGAAGAAGGCCTTGTTAGCTGCTGAATGAAGTTCTTTGTATTTGAACCAATGAGAAATTTTGGCAATTATTACAGTCATGGGATGAGCAAAACTTTTTGTTCCTCCTCATTTTATATAATATGCATCTTTTATATTACACTGAGATACAAGACGTGTCTCTCATGATTACTTCTCTATTTATGCCAACCCAAAAAGTCATTAAATCATGATGACAAATAAATTACATAAATTTTAAATTCATAACTATTTGCAATTTTGACACTTTCCTTTTAATTTGTTATTCTGATATAAGATTGCTATTCAACACAGAATCATGGGACAATGTGCATTAAAGTATTTCTACTCAGATTTGTCCTTTGATCTTAATGATTGCAGAATATTTTGCAATCAAGATAACGGTTCCATATTTGAATGAGATACTACCTGTGTATTTCATATTATTTGGTGTGCTGAATTTTTGCACTAGCAACGTTTACCCCGGACACAAAGTTTCTTTGTATTTCTTCTACACAGTAAGATCACTGACAATATAAAGAAATATCTTCCATTGTTCCATATCCCATCTTTTTCAGTGCTCTAGCAGGATGACAGAAGAAGGTGCAAGAAGATTCTTCAGGGGTGTTTGGAAGAGAATGATCCAAGGAGGAGAATAAGCAGCTTTAGCTGTCAAGGGCTATGTGGCTGGTGAAATGAGAAAAGAGACAGCAAAAGTGATTTTGGAGAAAAAGTAAAGGCAGAACAAAAGGCACGCGGCAGAGAGCTGTGTGCTCAGACATCTCTCGGAAATCGTGTACGCAGGGAAAAAGAAACAAGGAGGCAGCAGAGGGCTGAAGAACAAATTGCTGAAGGGATGAAAACCAGAGAAAGGCATTATGAGAGCGCTGCATTCAAAAATGGTCTGAGGAGGAAATATTAGTGGAAAAATAAGTTCTCTCTCACATAAGAGCTTAGAATTCAAATGCTTCCTTCACCCTGTAGACAGTGAAGAAGCTGGGAGATTTGCTGTAGAAAAAGGATGGCGTGCTGAAGTTCGTGGTGAAGAAGTCCATACATCTCATGGCATGAACTCTAAATGGATTTCTTCTTTCTGCCATAGAAATAGCTAAAATTTGATAAATGCAGTTTGGGTGTATACATGTGATACTTGCCTCAGTTGCACATTTAAGGCGTGTTCCTGCATTGGCAGAGCATCATCTTCATCTTCTAAAGATCCCTAACATCCCTGGGTTGTCTCTTACACTTGCAATATCTGCTTCCTCCCAGTTCTCTGGGGAGTGTCAGGGATGAATCAGATCCCCATAAAACCCACCTTTCCCAGACACCATCAGGAAAAGAGATGTCATCCTCTGCCATCCTCCTGCTCCATGCTACTGCTCCTGTGTGCTGCTACTGGCCATTGTGTAGACCACAAAATGGTTTTTATTTCTTTCCATACTTCTGCTTAACCAAGAGCTACTGTGCACAACTGAGAATTGTGTTTGAAAGTGCAAACTTATGTGTAAAAATTTCTTTTATGTTTTTCATAAAAGCTATTCCACAAAAGTGGCACTGTATTGTTTTTGAATCTTATCAGCTGCTTCTGATTTAATCTTATGACATGTAGACAAATAAAATCTTTATAATATAAATAACTGTACATAAGAGCCTCAGAAAATTAGCAGCCAAATATTTTATCCTGTTTAAAATTAACCAAAATATTTAAGAAAGGTAATATACCTTTGGCTGGAACCTACTTTATGAAGCAGGATAAAAATTACTTCTTTTATTTGTAAGGCTTAAGTGACTTTTTTAAGGCTAGAGTTAACCACCTGAAACATTTTGCTTTTCACAATGGAGGCTTTGTCTCCTAGCTTTAAAAAAAACTCCAAACATCCAAACATTTAAAGCTATTTTTTCTAGTAAGGAGTAATTTATATTTATAAATATATATTGCCAGTTTCAAACAAACGTGGATTTGAATAGGTTTATGTCTAATAAGCAGCCAAGTATCACTAAGCTCTGATCAAATCTTAGGGTTTAAAATTAATTTTTGAATGGAGGAGAAAACTGCTAAGCTAGATTGCTGGAAAAGGGCCATGATTTCTTGGATACATTAATATATTCCTTTGGGTGCTTGGTAAAAAGCACCCAAAATTAATAATTGAATTTTTGTTTCTTCAGAAAAGGCACAAACTAAGCGTCCATTTACTTTCATTGCCTTCCATGTAAATAAGCTCTTATTACTTTGCACACACTCAGACTAAAATACATGTGAGAGAAAACCTTTCAGGATCTCAGTACTGGAAGTTAGGCTCTCGGATGTGCTCTGGTGAGGAGGCAGGAGCAGTTTTGAGACAGATCAAGAGGAGTGAATAACTCACGTTTGCCTATGGCCCAAGTGGAGCCCTGTTGGTTTGGGAGTTTCTAATCTGAACTGGGCAGTCTGTGCCTCCAAGGTACAGCAGGTTTTGTGCCCAGTTCTGCAGACCTTGCATTCAGGCTTCTATAGGAATTGCATGGATGGGAGCTCTACAGAGGGGTGCCTTTCTCCAGTGACACGATTTCCCTCCCTATTACATTGCTGTAAGCCAAACAAATGTAAAGAATTCCCAAGGGTGATGATACATACAAGATTTCACCCTTGCTGACAACTGCTGGAAAGCTGTGACTCAATACTTCTTTGCCCATGAGCTATGAAATGGCTATTTCCATAATATCATTGCACTAACTGTTCCTCCTCTAAGTTACTACAATGACAATGAATCCCTATAACCCAGGGATGGCCAGTAATGAAGAATAAATAGCTTTTTGATAGAGGGACAGACGGGGTTACTAACGGCAGCTTCAATGGTTGGACTTGGGCATCATTGATAATGCTGCCTAAATTTAATTACTTCGTTTTGTGACACACAGTATCCCCCTTGTCTTAGCTTCATGGTTTGGACTTGCTGTTGTGAGGAGAATAGCTTTTGCCTGGAAAGGGAGGAAAGGTGATTTTGAAGTTATAAAAGAATGTGAATTATTTTTCTGATATTTATAACAGAATAGAACAGAATAGAAATATAACAGAATAGAAATATAATGGATCATATAGTATCTTTCTGTTACTTGAAGCATTCACAACATAATAATTGTATTTCCCGAGCTTACTTTCAAAGGAGATATCCCAACAGTTACACTAAATAATCTAACAGCTAAGCCAGAAAAGGAGTCTATTTTTATTTATGTTTGATGATGAATATGACCATGTGTAGTTTTAACTCATGAACTCCTAAGCACACTGTGAAACCATGAGAACAGAAAGCTCAGGCTAGTACATTAAAGCTATTTGACACCCAGCAGAGGAAACCAGTGCGTTCCATTTTAATCATGGAAGAAAATAATTATACCTAACAAGAAAAAAAAGTAATGTTATGAACCTAATGAATTAATGCAAAGAATTTTTATCCCAACAGATATTTTTCTTAAATATTTTTCATACTTGCATTCTAAATTGGACCACTATATGTTTTAGATAATTTTTTTTGCTTAATTTTCTATTGTCTTTTACTAGACTGATTTCATTTTCAGAAAGACATATGCCAAATATATCTTGTGTTAGTTTTAATATGAGGATATCATCTGAAGTCTAAGGTAAGAGATATATTTATGAACAGGTAGTGTCTATTTTTGTTTTCAATTCTCCCTACTTACTGTTGTTATTATCATTATCATAGCATCTGTAAGGCTGCAAAATGTGACATTTTAAAGATATGTTTGCTAGTGGCTTTTTCAATTTCTGTTTAACTGAAATGTTTCCTACTTCATTCAACTACCCTTACAATTTACATTAGTCAACACTCCATCAATAAAACCATCAAAATGATCTACTACATTGTAGACAAAAGTTATTGTGTCAAGTTGACACTAATCAGTTAATTCCAGTAAACCTTCAGATAAACAAAAGCTTGTTGTCTATTACTGATGTGTGTGATTAGCCCCCTGTATGTCCTATAGCTATGCACATCTATAGAGATGTATCTGGCAGACACTTGGCCTGAGGGCTCTATATGTAAACCAGGACAGGATCTATAGTTAATGATGTTGACCCTGACTCCCTCAACAGAGATTGGATTCAGTCCTCATAACATCCCGACAGCTGATATGTATACTGTGCTAATAATATTATCAATTACTTATGCTACTGTGGCTCCCAGTGTGTAAAGCTCATAAAAGGTTCTTTCACGTATCTCTTTCCCTGCATCCCTGCTATCCCACTGATCGCGTGCTAGCTGGGTATTTTTCATTCTGAAGCCCATTTATTTCATAACTGTAGCAAAGGTAGCAAGGATGTCACGTCCTACATTCTGGGTAGCATGGTAATTATCATTTCAGTTTTCTCTTTCACATTTCCTTTACTCCAGAAAAGATGGACTGGGTATCTATTCACAGCTCCTATGACTTTAGTCTAGAAGGTCTGTAAAAGCAGCCAGTGGTCTAAGAGGTCTCTAAGTGTATGTGTTCAACTGGAGAAGCTTCAAAAGTCTTGCATTTGCTTAAAACCAGACCTGTGTGCCATTGTGCTCAGCTGGAGCAGTCAAAGCTCAGCGATCTGATGTAGATACTTCCAAAAGCTCAGTCCTAACAATGCAAGTGCTGGTGCCATCTCTGTCACTGCAGAGCATTTCTGCCTTGTCCAGCACATCAGATTGGTCTGTGTATAGTGAAGATCAGAGATTTTGGTAATTTTTAACCCTGAACAAGACCCTGGCTATGCTGTAAATGTTATCACGTTGCTCTTAAGATAGGTTTTGCAATAATACTATAATTTATTTAATTTTTAAAATTTTATGCTAGAGCAAGCAAGAGTACCTAAGGCTCTACACACTACTATGAATTTTGCACACTGTGTGTGCACGCACAGAAAAGCCTCCAGATTGTACCTTCTGAGGCAGGGACCCACCCTTCTCTATGATTGCAGAGCATTAAGTACCTCTGCTGTGCTTGTAGGGAGGGCAGGTAACCACGGGATGCAGGAAGGCTTTATGCCTTGGCACAGCCTGTCTGTGTCCTGCCCTGCCTGCCCGCACTGAGGCTCTTGTGGCTCTCAGTGCCAGGGGTGCCACGCTCTGCACAGGGTGCAAGCTGCCAGCAGGCCAGCCCTGCCTGGCTGAGCCGTGCTCCTGTGCACCGAGCAGCTCTGGTTGAAATGATGACAGGGACCACTGTTAAAAATTAAATTCTGCCTTATTTTTTGTGCAGTTCTTGTGAGTCACATTTGCGAATAGTAGCGAGAGATTTAATGATCGCGTATTTTTTATCTTATTTCACTTCGGTCGATGCCAATTTTTTTCTGTTACTGTCGACTTAGAGCTCAAAGTAATTTAGTAATTGATTCTAAGCACAGCAGTTCACCAATGGCAGCCCTCTGTTCAGGGGAATATCTTTGCTAATTTTATCCATCAGAATGAGATTACCATGCTAATCTCTCTCAGCCCTGGTACCTTGGTCTGTTGGGACACACTGATGCAAATGATGTTATTAAACACAAACCCTTCACCCGAGACAGGAGAAAAATGACAGCAGGAGAAATGAGCAAATCAGAATTTGTTACAAGGATTTCCAAGGCTGAGCTGGCATTGCATGTGTGTGTCCTCTTTGTCACCCCTGAACCCTCCTGGGTCTAACACTCCTGGTTTTGAAACAATCTCTGCTTGCTTGTTTATTTATTAATTTTTATTTTCTCCTCAGAAAGATTTGGCTACCTTCACATATTCTTATCTTGTAAGCTGTAGCAGCCATGACTGTTACAAGAGAAGGGTTTTTTTCATCTGCAAGAGCCTACCTGCAGCCCATATCAATTAGTAGGGTCTATCAGCATTTCAAATCTCTTTTCTCTTAGATTAGAAAGGATGCACTGCATGTGGCAGCTCTGAGTGACAGTGCTGTAATCGCCTCCATCTTAATCATGGGTGCTTTTGAGAGGACCACTCTGTTCTTGGCCATTCAGGAGAAAATAAGCCTTCAGTTAAGGTTTTTCATCTGCTACTTTTTCTGTCCTGTTTTGGAATATGTCCATCAGCTTGGTAACTCCATCCTGTAAAGGCTGGCGATCTCTGGCACGGGTCCTGCAAAGCACTAAAGCATATGCTTAACTTGCAGGGGCCAGGCAGAGCTCCTGCTGCAGCTCCCTCTGCACTGCATAATGGAACCTGCTGATAACTGGGCCCCATCTAGCTCTGCCTGATTTCAGATCCACTTTCAATCAATAAGAAGCCTTTTAAAATCAGGCCAAATTTGACCCTGAAAAGCAGTTTTGGCCCATCTGTAATTTAGATAATTTCCATTCCAAGTGCAGACTGTTAAGCAAATGTTGCTGGAAAAATAATGTAGAAAGACCAACATCTCTTTGCACAACACATTTCACTAATTCTTGGTGTTCTGTGATAGATTAATATTAATTTGTTATTTTTCTTTAGGAAAGAAAACAGAACATTTCCCCAAGTCATGACTCAAAAAATCAAGAAAACACAAGGATCTTATATGGTCTTCTTAAGCTCCTAAACTCTGTGCTTGGGTAATTAAAAAAAAAATGTTCAGAACTTCTCTCTTGCCCTAACACATCATTTCATTAAAAGAATCCCTATGAATGACAGAAACTAATTTGTTGAATTGCATTAACATTTTTATTATTAAACCACAACAGAACCATGTATAATACGTTTACTTGTATTCCACCTTTTCATTATTGAATTCTATTTTCTTTTTAGTCTGTTTAATTTTTTTCTTTTGTAAACAGCTTTAAAACAGTCAAAAATGAAGCTAGGCTTTCATAAAAGGAAAAAGTACAAATATACATAGCTGTGAAAGAGATTAGGTAGTGCAAATTAATGTACTGAATGTAATTTGTGGCTTATATTTGAGCAGAGAAGGGAAAAAATATCTCTAAATACTCCATCAAAGGTTCAAAATGCAAACCATGGTTGTGTTTAGAAGAGTTACCACCTCAAGGTAACAATCACCTCAAGGGCGATTTTCTTAAAGTTTAAATTCTCAAGGGTAAATTAGAAGGAGCACTTGTGGGCAGAGTATGTCACCGTCTGCTTTTATCAAGCCAATATTTTTGACAGACACATATATTGCGTTGGCAGTTTAGAGAGTTCACCAAACACCCCAGTTCCTGAGAAAAGCTCAGATCTGGAAATTTACTTAGAATTGCTGTTTTCAGTGCAGCAGAGTCAGAGGTCTGTGGTGTTTCAGCACAGCTGCCCAGGGGGCCAGGTGCTGCTCCCTGTGCTCCTCCCTGCCCTGCTGGAGCAACCTTGTGAGCATCACTGCACAGCAACACCAGCAGGAAGGTCAGCAAGAGGTGCTCTGCCTGCCACTGAGACATTCATCTTCCTCATGAGCCCCACAGAGAGAACATAGTTTGTAGACAAACATTGTCCAATATCTCACTTAGTCCCTTTATGGGTGATCATTAAATCTTTTTTGAGGCTGAAGATATTCTCTCCTACAAAATGAAGTGCTGTTTCAAATATTTGAGAGGTATTTCTGAAGCAAGCACCTGAGAAGAGAAAATACAGAACATTTTGCAAATGGCCAGAGCACTCACTTCAGGCTGCCTTCTTAGTTCATTGACACTGCAGAACTGAAATAAATTCCTTCTTATTCAGCTAATTGATGTAGTACTGTCTATACTTGTAAACTGGGTACACAGCACTCCCCTCCCACTCCAGGAGCCTCTTAGCAGCAGTATAGAAAAACCAGCTGGACTATGCTTTTCTTGCTCAGAAGAAGATACAGCTGGTCACAGCCAGAAAAGGGGAAAGATCCAGGGCTACCATACAGCAAATGGGCTCAGGTATTTTCCAAGTGGAAAACAGCTAAGCTGATTTACCAAAGTGCTAGCATTTGGCATGTAAGATGTAATGTTCTTGGATGTGGCTACTTGCATGGTCATGCTTGTATCTGCATGCCTGGCACTTTCCTCCAGCTCCTTGCCAGGCCATTCTGGGGGAATTGCACCTTCCTGGACCCTGCCAGGGAATGGGGTCTGGCTCTGCTTGGGCTATCACTTCTCAGGTCCACTCCGGGTTCCCTCACCTCTCCACCTCACATGAAGTTGTCTGCTTCCTGAGAAATGGCAGAATCCAGGTGTCTTCAGCTACCTCAATGCCCCAGCGGTAAGTAAGCAAGTCAGGAACAGAAAGGGGAATTTATTCTGCTATGGAACACACCAAGGCATTTGCTGGATGTGTGCGAAAACGGTGACCAAGACAACCCAGTGTGCTCATAAAATTCATCTTTGAACCTGTCAGAGCAGGTCCTGGCTGCTGTATGGTTTTCTACCTGGGCATTGCTCAACTGTAGTAGCTGGGAGTTGCTGTTGTGGGGCTCCTCTGACATTGTCCCTTCTCTTTGCTCATGGTCCTTACTTGCACGTACTGTTGGGCTCCCTTGGATGGCAAACTGGTCCTCAAAGTAGACTCTGGTATTTTGCTGGCCTTTTTCCTCCTGTTCTCATCTCTGAAGGGCATAATTTTTCCCTGGTCACGCGCCCAGGAAAGTGCTCTTCCTTATCAAGAAGTCTGATTTTTCTTGATGGCTGATTTGTAAAGCAAATGCAGTCAAAACTCTCTCCATTCTTCCCTGGCCAGTCTGGGCTTCACTCTTCCCTGAGTATCCTTTAATAGTCCACCAGCATTTAGTATCAGACAAGTCTCTTGCTTGATGGGTATAATATCTGTTTGCTCGTGATGTCACATTATTTTATGCAGAAAGAAGCAGATTTGCACAAGTGACATAAAAATTGGACAGATTTCAGTTAATCCCTGGCAGCTCACATGCATGTAAAGATGTCAGGGGAAGATATGAAAATAAAGTGTGCCTGACTTTGCATCATCTGAATAATTGGCCTGCAGAGTATCCTGCTGCTTCCAATGTCACATATTGCTACATAACTCACAGAGGACCAAATACTAACTCTATTGAGGGGCTGTTATCCCTGTATCATCCATTTGTTCATAAAAATATGAAAGGGACACCAGAAGAAAGACAAGATTTTTTCATGTGGCAATAAAACCAGGATATTAAAATTCCTGTTGTTCAGAAAAAAGAACCAGTGCTGAAATAGGTACATATATATTGATAGCTGATGCACAGGCTCTCCAGCTATCTCCTGAGGGACCAGGACACCAGAAGGCTGGGGTTTGGTGTGGGACTGGGGGGATGGGGCTCTCCCTGTCCCCTTCCATGGTGTCCTGGCAGAACCTTTAGCCTTGAGGTGATGCAGTTTTATGGGCTAAATCTTCAGGCAAAGGGCTCTGCACAGCGCAGCTCCCGGCAGAGCCCAGACAAGTCTTACGTGCTGTTCTCCCTGCAAGAGCTGCAATGTGCTCCCAGGCTTGACCAAGCATTTCCCACAAAGGACAAGTGATAATCCTGAACACACACAAGGCCAAACCAAAACCCTGCAGTAGCAGGCTCTGATTTTCTCTCCCCCAGTGGGGAAGAGCACAGAAACACAGCAGTTGATTTCCTACTCTGCATGAACATAACTGCACTTGAGGCTTACCTTGAAACTCTGTGTGCATTCGTTGATAACCCCATTATGAAATTCAAGAGACCTAATGCAATTGTGTCTAGGAAGATTTACTTGTTAAAAGGAAAACAACTTTCACATAAATAATTTACTACAACAGAAAAATTATCCTCTGTGCTATCATCCTTGCATTGAAACTAATCGAAGGGAGTTATTTTTAAATTGCTTGGAAGTGTACTGCTCTCATTTCATTGTCAATAAATATGCTCTGTTTCAGCACAATGCTTCACTAAATGCATCTGAATTTTCAAGGGGGAGCAGAATTGATCAGATTTTTTTTTTAAATGCAGAAAGAAAAAGTTCCTGCAGTAAAATTGTAAGACGGAAAATTCACAACTCCTTTAATTACCTGAAGATGGGGCTTGGTTCCTGTATTGATTCAGGTCCAGTATCTGATTTGCCATTGAAGTTTTGCAATTGACCTCAGAGAAGAAAAATCTTTAATGCTCTGCTAGAATGGATTTGTCCAAATCCTGAAAAAAAAAAATCAGAATTCTACCTTAATAAGCAACATTCAGAATTATAGTAGATTTATGAAAAGTTTTGTTTGATTTCTTGATCTGACTACAACCAATTGCTTTGTTTTTTATTATTATTTTTCCTCTTGATTTCAGGGATCAGCAATAAAACTGAGTATCTACAGTTGACACTAAGATAAAATCCACACACAGGTAAAATTAGAAGCTAGAAATAATCACAATTTTTGTTTAAATAAAATTTCTGGGCAGACAAGTAAACAAGTCTTCTTTATTGTTTTTCTTCATCATTTTTGACGAAAGCTACCAAGTGAACAGTTCTGATTTCCAAAAACCCTGATGTTTTTTCATTAGAAGATATACAAAGGAATGGAGAATTTGTAGGTGTGTATTTTGATTGAAATGACAACAGTTTGTGTTATTGGAAAATGCTCCTAGAAAATGCTTACCACTAGCCTGAAATGTCTCAGAAATACTGATTTGATTTTATTTAGTAGGTGTGTAGCTCCAAGTATTCAACAATAAGTGCTTGTGCTAGCATAAATATTTTGGGAGATTCATGCATATTCAGTCACTGTAAAAGGGCACTAAACACAGGTTTGTGTAAGAACTGCAGTATGTATCAGCATAAGAAGAATTTTTGTTTCCTATTTTTAGTCTCTCCCACTCTTTATGTAAGCCCTCCAGGAGGTCTTTTACACAGCTGTGCCCTCCCTGAGCATGCTTTAACCATCATGGAACATACTTCAACTCTCATAACTGTTAAATATAGACAGACTGATTCAGTTTTAGTCAAAGTCCCAGAAAGGTGTCTAAGAAATCATATCACCTCTGGTACCTGAATGTCACTGCTTCCGAGGAAGTCACCTTCAAGAAGGCGCCACCTCAGTGTCTCTTACTGTCCCTTTGTGTCACGGCTTGCATCTTCACGCTGTTAAAAACCAACCTGCTAATTTCCATGCACAATCTAATAAATGCAGAGGAGTCAGTGTGGAACAGTCTCATTCACAGCTGGTTATTTTGTGTTTCTGCAATTAGTGTAGCACATGCAATTACTGCTGTCGATACTCTTCGGCTGAACCTACCTAACAACTCCTCACTCTGCCAGAGCCACATCCCATCTTCCCCCAGCTTACCTCTCCCTCTTCCCCCTGCACTACCATGAGCTTCTTCCTTTCTTTCTAAGAAGGCATAGTGTCTGAGTAAACCTTTTTCCATTGCTGGGCATTGGCAGAGTATTTCTTTTGACACGGATTCTCCGGTGTGAATTCAAGCCAAAACCTTTTTTCTAAGGGGTAGGGATAATTTGGGTTATTTACTTGTCCATTTTCATGCAATGTGTGGAAACATAATTACTTCTGACTCTGTTATTGATCACACTTGGTTGAAATCAGGCAAGGGTCTCAGAAGTTATTATAGAAAGGATAAAGAAGGACCCAGATGGACACGCCAGCAACATTACTGCAATAAACTTCATTTCTTCAGGAAGCCAGGAAGAAAAGTTATTCTTCCACAGGGTCTCATTTTGTATAGACAGAGATACCAGAACACTAATGCATAAAAATTGCAAATAACACTAAGGCTCTGCTGTCATGTGGATGAAATTCCTGTGCGCTGTTTGAGACCATTCTCTCTCCAACATTATTGTTCCTCCTCAGCATGTATAAGGACACCATTATTAGTATGTGCATGAGCTCTCAGGGCAAAACACCTGGTGTAAGGCAACCAGTTTGACTTCCACAGCTGCTGCAATCTGTTTCTAAAATGGTCTTAATAACCCCATGAAAAGTCAGCCCAGTGTATGGGTGATATTCCCATGCCAGGAGGATGCTGTGCTGCAAGCTGGGGTTCCCAGCACTGTGCAGGACTGTAGACTCTTTCTCTCCATAGCTTTTGACCCACGATTTCTGCAAAATATGGCCATTGGTTTCAAAGTTTGCTGTAGAGATTCTACTGAAATAAAAATTCATCAGATGTTCTAAAAATGCATGACCTTGTATCATTTGGAATTATTTTTTAATTAATCTGTGTAGGTGAGAACTTAGTGATGACAGCACTGGCTGCTGGCAGCTTCTGATTACCCCACCACACCTGCTGGGTAATGGCCATGCCTTTATTCAGGCTGCACACGACAGAATGCATTGATGTCAGCTTGTTGGTGTCAGGCAGGAGCTGCTTCCCAGCTGCTTCAGACTCCTCTGGCTCTCTTACAAAGAAATTTGATTTTTCACAGCACCCAAGTCCAAGCATGGTTCCCAGATTGTCAGGACAGGCTCTCATTTTGTGGATGAGCAGTAGGACTGCACCACAGGCTTGAAGAAACTGCCTGCAGGTGTGGTCCCATTATACCCATGAACATTTTCATTCACCTAGGTTTCACCCACATCTAATGGACCATGCATTACACAGAACTTGGGGGTTTTACATTTTCATTTCTTGGCAGATGCAGGCCCCTCACCATCTTATTTGCTGTCACTGCTGTACTCAAGTCAGCAGATGACACATCTCCTACATTTAAAAGAAAAACAAGGCAGTGTCTGCCTTCAGGATGATAACCAGGAGCAGGGAGAACTTGCAGTGTTATTGTTGCATCAGTGCATTCCCTCTTGTCTAGGAGAATTACTCTCTGTAGCTGAGAGGTAATTTAACTCTCAGGCTCATTCACCTCTTGGCCTCTGTGTTGTTGTTCTGAATATAATGGCTGTGGGTGCGGGAGGGAACGGGGTATGATAGGAGTGTGTGGCCATTAGGGGGAAGGATGGAGTCCCCAAAGCACTTCACCCTGCTGTGGTGACACCCAGAGTGACTTTTTGTCCACTACTGGCCTGCCTGAATCAGAATTGGCAGGGAAGGGGTGAAAGGACATGGATCCTGTTCCCAGTTCTCTGAGTCATCCAGTTCCCCGAAAGGTATTTTGAAATGCGAAGTGCCGTTCTCTCTCATCTTTGCTGCAGCTGCATTTTTAAAACACAAACACAGCTAAACTATCCAAATCCACAAGTTAAAAATAAGTGTGAAGTCCCAGTCTCCCACATCCTGACTCCAAAATCACTGAAAAAATACAGACTTGGTTAAATAGTGGTGGTGAACTAACACAGGGTACCCATGGTCCCAAAGGGCTCTGCTGCTCTGAGCATTGCTGACAGCTTCTGCCTTGTTCTAGCCAAGTCATGGGTAAAATGGGCTGTTCACCTTGCAGTTTTTCATTATACCCAGTATTTGTGGTTTTGAGGTGTTTTTTTACCTGCTTTGGAGTTACCAAGAAACAGTGGATTCACAGTGTCATGGATGTCAGTGGGTGGGAAGGGCAGGTTGGTTCCTTGGAGTATCTCATCTGACCATGCTGCCCCCCTCAAAGATGGGGTGAGTGAGCCCTGAAGGGAACTTCTGACCAAGGTCTTTCTGCTATGGAGAAGAGTCACCAAGCTGCACATCCAAAGTGTGCCTTGTCTCGGTTTCGGCATGTCAGAGTACCCGAAGAGTGACAAGAAATTTGTGAACAAATCCCAGATAATGTGGAAGTGGATTGGATTTGGACAGTGTGCATTTAAAGTGATAAAAAAGCCCTGCAAAAAGCTTCAGCTTGGGCACCGAGGTTTAGCAATTTTGGCTTCAGTTTCAGTTGTCATTTGTAAAATAAGAACAATGATATGGTCGGAGGGTTTTTTTAGATATGGCAAAGAAATCCATGGGCATTTTTTAAGCACTGAGGTACTGAGATGAAAACCGTATAAAAGCAATCACAAAGAAACAAATGCCTTCAGTTCAGATTTTGAACAACATGTGTAAATAATGCTTGGGGATTAAGATATATAAACCAGCAAATTTTTAAAAAGTATTTATTTTGTTCATTGCATAAGGCAATAAACCTTTGGAGAAAACCTGCATGATTAAGTAAAAAAAAAGCACTCTTTTGGTCTCTCTCTTGATTTAAGATTTTGTTTACAATTGCATAGGCAGTTTTTATGTAAGTATTTAAGTGTTTGCCTTTGTTACCTCACCATTCCTGCAACTGTAATTTTCTGAATAGAGTATATACGGACCCTCCCTTTAACTGCTGTTTTCTCATAATTTATTTAAGAAAACATTTGAATTGCTTTAGATGTCTTGTGAAGTTAATTAAATAAATTTAGGGATAATTAAGTGTCAAAAAACATGATATAAATTTGTTGATGTCAAGCAGAATATTTAAAAATTATGACAATGATAGGTAAATTTGACACATGTCAGTATTTTTTCCATCATTTTATGTACTAGATAACCACACCTGTTTTCTTTTCCAACCTTCCCTCTCCATATAATTCAGATTTATTTTATTCTCTAGCTTGACTACAATAAATACAATGTTATTTTTTTACAGCAAAATTATCTTCTAATCACGTGTCTCAAAATACCTCTGTCAAACTCCGTTTTATATTAACATTCTTAACAACATAAATTTTTGACTTGGGCTAATTAAAACATATCATTAAGACGGTATTTTTCCTATATTAAAAAATTGATTGCATTTTACATCTTCCTTGCTTTTGTTAGAACAGCCCCACTGCAAGTTGCTGTATACCAGCCTGTTGTCTATGTCTCTGCACGCTGACCTTTGTTGTAAGATCTGCTATAGACATCACAAACTCTCACATCAATTTACTACAATTGGATGTGGCATCTTCCAGCTAATTTGATTTAGGAAGAAATGCACCTGGCTCTGTTTTTCCCTATAGAATGTTGAGGGAGTTCAGAGTCCTCCCAGATGCCATCTATCTGAGTAGCCCATGTGTTTTTCAAGGTCTAAGCAGTTTGTCTTCATCTTCCAAAATGTATGCCATTACAGTAGGAGAGCAGTTAAATTATTTAATGCAAAAATAAACTAAACACTAGGTGCAAAATGTATGCATGAACTTACATAAATATGCATGTGTATATATGCACAAAGTGTGTATGTTTTAAAATATATGTAAAAATATATAATGTATCTATACATATATTCATATATATATACACACATATGTATGCATATAAAATGAAAATATGTCCCTATGTCACAAAAATACTTAGTATTTTGACTTATTTACAAATCTGCCTTTTTTTGGTTTTTAACATTAGGTCATTAGTGGGACTGTTTGCAAGAAGAGAAAATTATTTCAGGACTTGTGAAAGTTTCCAGACACTGGTTTGGATTATGTGGGTGAAGAAGGTTGTGAAGATCATTCCTGTTGCAGTGACAGAAACAAACAGAGAATGAACCACAGACTTCTGCATTCTGTTTCATCCCTTAGGTCCAAAAGTAAAACCATTATTTAATGCATATACATGAGCCTTCTTACTACGTAAGAACCTTGGGCAATCAAACAAATTAAATAACTGGGTATAGAGTTGCAAAATGCTGTGGTGATTCAAATGAGTCTGGACAGTTCACTTGTCAAGTTTGGTGTGATCCTATGGGAGCAGGAGTTGGCCTGAGCAGGGCCAGCAGAGGATGGTCTGCACTGGGCAATACTCCAGATGTTTCCATTGTATGATCTTTTTGCATGGAGGGTGGGTAGATGAGGGAAGAGGGTTGTTTAATGAAATACTATTTACTGGACTAACTACTTCAGTTGATAAAATATATATAATAGTGTAAGCACAACATGCTATACTTTATTGCAATTGGAAAGAAAAATTAAAATTAAATTATTTGAAAACTCCTCATTTTGGCTCTTCAGAACTACAATGGTTGTGTTCATTGACAAGTGGCTTGGCAATCATCACCAATTCAGTATTCTTCAGGAACCCAGAAGTTTTCCCTGACACTGCCTGTGGTCTGATCCTTGCTTGCAGATTAAAAGTCGTGCTGGAGGGTTCTGGGTCTGTGCTTCAGAGCAGGAGTGAGGTGAGGAAGGAAGCAAAATTTGACTTTTTCACAGATTGCAGTCTAAAAGACATGGGAGTAAAATCAGCCCACATAAGAGGAATGAGCAGAACAAAAGCAGCTGTTAAAAACATAATATCTGCTCTTAACAACAATAGATATATAGAGACAGATATAGATATAACACATAGATATATTCAGGGTGAATTAAGGCTATGGAAACATAAAATTGATTGAGGTGGTTGTGATAGCAGTCATTTGCAAATCTTACAAAAAAAAACCCAGTATGTTACATGGTTTGCTGGTACTTTAATCACAAAAGCTAAAAATCTCTGTGTGAAAGGAAAAGGAAACAATTTGTTCCAAGTGAAGTTGGAGAACTAGACTCTGAAATATTTTGCTCTATCTGCTCTTTCTTTACCCATGTTCAGACTTGGGAGTACAGACTGCATATCCAGATGAACTCTTTGTATTGCACAATGTTTCCAGTTTCAATAAAATAACTGAATTATATGAAACAGATAAAAGAACTGTTTATACATTTAGTATCTACATTGGTTATGACTTTGCAACAAAACCTTTAAATAATTTCTGGAAGTACTTATGGTATTTGCACTTTCAAACCACTTAGGGGACCATGAAGTGAAAGAAAATAACATTGGGTTTTTGTTAAGAAAGCTTGCAATGAAGCCTAGGTCTAGAATGCAGCTGTCATTTATATTGTAAATATATTTCTTTCTTTGCTCACAGAATAATCTTTGGCAATGGTTCCTCTTTTCAGTTTGTCAGTAATTTCCATTTACTGCAGTGACACCTAATGGCAGGAGAAGCAGAGCTGACCCCCCCAGCTGCCTTGTTTGCTGTTCAACAAAGAAGGGGGGTCTCCTTTTAAACTGGTGGGGAATGTGTGGATTCTTTCCTCGCTCCTCAAAGAGCAAACAGACTCTGCTGCAATCTGGAAAGCATTCAGCAGCAGGAACAATAGCATTTGAGCTAAAACCACAGCCCTTAGAAAGCCACAGATCGAGCTTTGCAAATTTTTATGCTCTTGAAAACGCTGAATTTTCACTAAAAGTAGGGAAAGATAGCTAGGGCTGAATATTAAACTAACTACTACTAAAATGATATGCAGTAGCTCTTTGTGGCATATGGTCATGACTACATCTGGAAGTTTCAGGCTCAAGGGGGCTAATGTTTGTGATGGATATTTTAAATTCATCTGTGCTAAAAGCTGCCAGAAAGTGAGTTATTCAGGTCAGAATAAAAGTTGGCAAGATATATGCCAAAGATGTTCAGAATTTACTTCTGTGTAACAAGCTTATAAAATACCTTTTTATGCAGCTAAGACCAGCTGGACGAAAGTTAATCAGCCAAATGCAATTATAGGAGGTGTAAGTCTTATTAATGCATTAGGAATTCTCATGGTACTACTGGACCATTCCAGATGTGCTGATGCATAATGAGTACAGCATAACCTTGATCAAGAAGCCAATCTGTCTGGTCTCCTCATCTCTTCTAATAATGTATATAATATTTACTTGCAATGGCTCAGCAGGGACTAATAGAAGTAATAGGTTCTCATTCAAATGTAGACTTCATTTTCTAATAAAGGCAGCTTGGTATAAGCCTGAAATGACAAAATTTCACTTCATCTTTAGTAGAAAATGACATTTCTTTAAACATGAAGCTAACCAAAGGCAGGTCTTATTTAATATTCTGGCTAGGACAGGTGTGTTTTGATGCTGTAAAAGCCAAAAAAAGTGATCAGTTTTGTGCTGGACCAGTAGCAGATATTTTTTGTTGAAATACAGGATAGCCGGCTTAGGGGAGTGGGATCCTCCAGACTGCTCCAAAGTGAGATGACAGCCAGAAGGGCTGGGAAGATGACCAGATTACAAACCTTGGGAGAAAATTTGGGACCCATGAAGACAACAAGAGGCTTGTTTGGGGTTTTGTTGTATCACACTGCAGAAAGATTCTTCTCTGTTGGTTTTGAGGGATCTTGAGAAAAATCTAGCAGCTGTGTCTTACCAAGGCACTTCTTCCTCTGGACAGGAAGGCAAAATATTTTTTTAAAAATTTTAAAAAACACAGAAAAGGAGGTTTGAATCTGACCTGCCTAACCATTCTACCCATAAAACTGTCCCAACTCTGTTTCTACCTTCTGGTTATGAACGTGACATTCATAGAGCAAATTTCTTACCTGCAAATTAATTTATTAACTGGGTAGCCACAGGGACACTAACCTTTTATTCTCAGACATTTGCACAACTCCTTTACCATCAGTAACTATTTCCTATTACAAGGGCTGCCAGCAACCTCCATGCTATGCTGTTGTTCTGGTAGTATTCTGGCATCTAAAAGGACCACAACAAATCCATGTCTTTCCCATTTGTATTGACATTCCCCAAAGGAGGCACGGTTCTTCTTAGGGACCTATTGTCCTCTTTGTACATACAGTCAGCTGCCATTAATCTCATTAATGAGACCAACATTCCCAAACTGGAAGGAAAAAATTCAGCTGGAAGGAGAAAAGATTTCCCTGGGAGGCAAGAGGGGAGCTAAGGAAACCATTAAGTCCTCCATCTCTCTTCTCCCCTCCCTGCAGTTACCCCAAAAATGCCGCAGAAAGCACCCATGGGACAACCTGCATTGCAGAGTGGGGCCACCCAGCCACCCCCATCACGTGTAGGAGGGAAGGGAAGGGAAGGGAAGGGAAGGGAAGGGAAGGGAAGGGAAGGGAAGGGAAGGGAAGGGAAGGGAAGGGAAGGGAAGGGAAGGGAAGGGAAGGGAAGGGAAGGGAAGGGAAGGGAAGGGAAGGGAAGGGAAGGGAAGGGAAGGGAAGGGAAGGGAAGGGAAGGGAAGGGAAGGGAAGGGAAGGGAAGGGAAGGGAAGGGAAGGGAAGGGAAGGGAAGGGAAGGGAAGGGAAGGGAAGGGAAGGGAAGGGAAGGGAAGGGAAGGGAAGGGAAGGGAAGGGAATGCAGTGTCTACTTTGGCCCTTCCTGCAGAGATCAATGTCTGGTGACATTTAGTACGTGTTTCTTATGGTCCTTGGAAAGCACACAGGCAGGAGGAATGACTGTGATGCATTCACTTGTGTGTGCGGCATTTTCATCTCAGGAGAGGAAACATAATCAGACATTTAACCTTTCATATTTTTTAAATAAATTTCACTGAATCAAATCTGGAAACACTGTTGTGGGCTTAAAATAACCCTCATTTTGTAAACTGCTAGGGAATAAAACTTAACAAAGAGTCTTTGCTGGAAGAAATAGGTTCTTGCAGGAAGTGGTACAGCCCAGACTAAGTAATTACTGTGTCTTACTGAAGCTCAATTTTCCTGCCCTCCTGGTGCCGTCGGAACAATGGACCTTCTCCCATCTCCTGTCTGGAGGTGAGGTACCCCTTGCCTCTCCTTTCCTATGAGCAAGCAGAGCTACAATCCCAAAAAATTGGCACATACTTCACTGATCTAAAGATCAGGCAGCTACCTCTGGGGCATCAGAGTCCTGGAAGATGGCTCTGATATGGAGCACTGTGGCTGCTGTGAGTTTTATCTGGGTGATTACTAATGAGAAATGCCATTGTGGATGTATATAAAACAGAAAGTTTTCTCAGACCTACAGTGGCAGAAGCATCTGCTTTTAAGCCTGCAAGCTTACAACTAAAAGAGAAGCCAGATGGACTCAGGATGACATCCAGGAGTGAGTAAATCAAGATTTTCATTGAGGGCCAGGGTCTGAAGGGGCTTGAAAATCCCCATGCCCATGTGAGAAGTCTGGAGCCATGACTCTGGCTGGCCCATATTGCCCACATGCAAGTATTGGGCAGCCTGTGCTCTGGGCAGAGGGAAGTCCTGCACAAAGCAAGCTCCTGGCCAGGTGAGGATGTCAGAGGTGGGGCTGGGAGATGGCCATGCTTCTGGTCCCCCATGCATTGTGGTGCTCCTGCCACCAGCTCTGAATGGATGCTGATGCAAATGGGAAATAGCGTAGGAAGAAAGTAAGGTGGAGTGTAGGGATGGATGTGCAGATGGATGTGGGACCATGGGAATACATTCAGCCTTGGTGCTCTGAGTCATCCAAGAGGGCTGGTGCCAAGGAACTGCTCTGCTGTGACTGAAAAATTGAATTTTGCCTGTGCTTACTGGGAAGACTTGAGTCAGCCCTGCATCTGCTACTGTATGTGTCATTATTGCCTTTATTGTCTATGTCAAATGAGTCCAATGTTTTTTCAGAATTTGAGACCTGATGATAGAGCATTCAACAATCTGTGTCCCATGTCAGAGTTTGAATTTAATTGCTTAAGATCTGTCAAACACTTTGTGAACTGTGGCTGTAGCCCCCCAGATGGATGGCAGGACAGCGTGGGTAGACAGGCAGGGAAGCAGAGGGAGGATGCCTACCCAGGCAGGCAGCACTGGGCTGTCAGCACACACATCAGCTACTGAGACTTAAACACACGCTGATAGGTAAGGATATTCTTGAGGGATAAGTTGAACAGAGGTTGCCTTTATCATATGCTTTGTTCAGTCCTTCAGCAGAGTTTCTTCCTAGGCAGCAAAGGGCCATCTAAACACTGACCATCGCACGCCTTACACCTCCTCGCGTGGTTAGCTCTGCTGGTTAGCTTCGTGCTGTCTTTCCCACAACAAAGGGTTTTCCTGAGGGCATAGCTGTATCAGGGGAATGAAAGCTGGCTGTACACAGGGGCAGTCCCTTGGGCTGGGGGGCACAAGATCCCTCATGCAGCACACAGGGTGCAACTTGCTTAACAGGCAGCCTCGTACTGCAGGCATAGCACCACAAAGTCTGCCATGCTCCTGTGCCAGGTTTTGGCTGCCTGCTGTCAGCCCACCAGCCTTGAAGGGGCACGCACAGGTGAAATGTTTGGAGTGGTGCTGCTCCTATCAAACTTTGCACAGCAACAGAATAGTATACATACAATATACTTAGAACTGCACAGGACAGTTCACCCCTGTTTTTTGCAGAAGCATTTCAAATTCAGCCAGTAGAACATGTTCAATATTATCAGTCCTCCATGTTACAGAGCTCCTCTGGATTGAGCTTTGGAACATTTATGGATATTTTCTTTGGCAAGCAGGGAAATAAATGGATGCAAAAAGTCTGAAATAAAAGCTCATACAGTGATACAACTTAACACTAGGGAAAGTCCTTTTGACCAGTGAAATAATGGATTTCTGTTAACTCCCCCTAAACTCAGCTGCCTTTGCATGCAACTGGGACATCCCTGAAGCCTGCACTCCTGCTCCTGAGTCCAGATCTGTAGCTGTCATCTATACACATATTGCCTTTGATGTCAGCCAGTGGCCTGTAGAAAAGCTTTGAAGCCTTTGAAGTCACTTTTCTGTTTAGCAGACTTACTGTATTTTGTTAACACATGATAATGAAACCAAAAACCATTAGAACAAAAATACTTGGAAATTTCCTGCTAACATCCAGTCCTGGTGAATATGCAGAGCACAGAGGTTGCTGGCAAGACAACAGCTCAAGTAGACCCTGATGGGCTCATTTGTCACTTGGTACTGGGAGCATTTTGCGAGACTGGGGGGTAAGGCACAAAGAGGTATTTTAGGATTCTGGGTGCTGGAAGAGTTAATAATCTGTGCTGGGCAGAGGACACAGCTGCCTCACTACTATTTCAGTGTTTAAGGTAAGGAGATCAAGGAGGAAGGCCATTACCTTAGAGAGACATTAAATCTGCTCATCCAGAAGTGTGGGTTGACATTATGGAGTGGAAAGGAGATCCATAACTGTAAAGTTTGGATTTATGTCTGAAAAATAAGATGTTCTTCAGTGTACAAAATTTAACTGGAAATCTAATTAGTAAAGATTTTTTTTTTATTGGTGTGAGATGTCCTTATCTCAGTTTCCAGTAAGGTACAAGATACTAAGACAGGAGCCTTCCCAAGTTGTTAGGTCTGTTTTGCTTGGAGTCACTGCATAAACTCAGATGTCTGTATGCAGATACAAGTTTTTATTTTAGAAAAGCAAACCAAAATAAACAAACAAATAAAAAAGCCCCACAACAAAAATAAACAATCTAAAACTTTCCACAAGAGTTTACCATTCATTTAATTCTAGAAATCTGCAACAGCTGGCTTCAGTCCAAGTTTTATTTTTTAAAAATCATAACTGTAATTCTGAAGAAGGGGCACAAATGTTGATGTTACTTTGATTTCAGTATGATTTGGGACTCTTTTTTTATTCAGACAGAAGGGAATCAGCTGCACACTCTGATGAAGATCTGTAATACTAAATATAAAGTCATTTTACAAATTGGAATGAATGACTATCCGCAAAATTGTTAAAGCCGGTCAAATTGTTCAGCCAAGACCTGCTGGGAGGGAAAAGAGAAGTCAGATTTAGGAAATAATTTACAGCTCCCTCATTTCCAAGCCGCCCTGGCACCAGGAAAGCCAAAGCATTTCCAGAGCTGCTGGAAGGAGCCAGAGCTGCTGCAGGGCTCGGGCTCGGGGAGCGGCACCAGCTGCTGTCCCCGGGGTGCCCCGTGCCTCAGGCACAGGCTGGCTCAGGGTCCTTTTCTAACCTCGGAGAGAAATAAGCCTAACGCAGGGAAAAACTGAGCTGCCTTGAAAAAGCTGCTTTTTATCCTTTTTGTTTATGCCACATATTTTATCCAGGAGGAACAGAAATATTTGTGCATATCCGGTTCCTCAGAAACCCTTTGCTCTCCCTGGGCAATATTGGCTGTTACGTAGGGAGCAGCTGAAGGATTGGCAATGCACGGTCTGATGTGGAAGTGTTGGTAATTCTTTTTGGAATGCACTGCTTTGACAATAAATTATCTCCAAATAAACCACAGCCCCCCCATCTTTTTCTCCATATTTTGAAAAATCTCACTCTGAGTTTAAAAATCACCCTATCTTCTGAAATTTCAAGCAATATTTCTTCTTTCCAGGGCTCTAAGTTTATCACAGAAAATCATATCTGTTACTCAAGTGTTACATGTGTTATCCTTGGAGTCTTAGTTTTATTTAAATGAAATCCTTTAATAACAGATAATTTTTTTTTAATTCTGCAAATCAAATTACTTATTCATCTCATATCAGAAGGGGCAAGGTCTTAATGGGAAAGGGATTGTTCCTTTTAACAGTAAAAGTAGTAAAAAACTGGTATAAGATTTTACCTGTATCTTTAGAAAGTATACTTTTGGTGACCCTTTTCTGATTAGACGTTTTGGAAATAGATATTATGGTGCAAACCTCTGCAGGAATCAATTTGGTCCTTTTCAGTAAAAATGTCTGCTACAATTACAACCAGTTCCCAAAAAAACTCTTAAAAACCCAGCTATATCCCAGCTATATTAATCTCTTTTACTGGCAACTGTTTGTTTGGAGGTTTTTTGGGGGGGTTGTTGTTGTTGTTGTTTTTTCCCCAGGAGTCAACGCTTCCTGGATGCCTGGCTTTTCCTTGTAGGTTCAGGTTTGGGATACCCTGAAGAATGCCCTGCACTGGCATAGCCCATCTCTCTTTCTAAGGCATCTATCTCAGCATCAGGAACTGACAAAATGCTTTAAATCATTCCTTAGGTCAATGTTCTTCATGGCCCAATAAGTCAAAGCCAAGTTGTGATCAGTTCTACCTGCAATTTGACCACATGCCATTACAGATCTTTTTTTTCCTCCATTTTTTAAAATTTACCATTAGTTAAGGACTTGAAGGAAAAAAAAAAAAAAAAACCAAACAAAAAACCCAAACACCAAAAAAGCAAGAATAGTGCATCTGTACTGGAAAATTGAAAGAAGACCTTTAGGGTCCTAATTCTGTTATCAAGGAAAAAATGCAAAGCAGCTGGAGACTGACCTGAATCTGGACACTGGAAAAAAGGGCAGAGGGGGGAGGGAAGAGAGTGACAGCGGAGAGGGAAGGCAGAAATGTTCTTTTTCAGCAGAAGGGCATGGATCAAACCTGTAATGCTTGATGGCAATTGAAATGGTCCACAACATGAAAACAATAAACAGCCTAATAATTTTAATACCTATAAACTATATTAGAATTACCTGAACTTAGTCATGACTCTTCTTCGTTAAATATATTTACTATAACATTGTTTTGCATTATAGAAAAGGTTTAATTCTGTGCAGCTCTAAGTAGTAATGTATATTCCCACCAGTACTCCAAATACAGAAAAAGTGATGTTGCAAACACACTATATATGCAAACTATATGCAAACACACATATTTAATGCTGTTTTGCAAATATTACTTCTGAATACTTGTTTCAAGGAAAAAAAGGCACTTTTTCATCCACCTCAAAAAAAACCACTATGTATAAGGCTCATAAGTGTGACGTGTAAAAGACACACATAAACAGCAGTAAGGCTCCCGAAGCTGAACTGCAGTGGGGTGTCTGAAAGGAGTGAGTCCTGCTGCTGCCTTGTGTGATCCCGTGTCAGGTGCAGATCGCCGGGAGCCGCCTCGCACATTCCTCACAGCCCTGAGCTGCCCTGCAAAGCTGGAGCCCGAGGTTGTTAAGTTCAGTAAGAGCAGGAATGAGCCATTGATGCTGCTGGAAACAAGGGAAAACAATAGGTCTTTAAGACAGCTCCCATTGCTGAATGTAAATTGTTTTTTAATAAAATGTAGACAAAACCAGATGATGTCAGAAGAATTCCTCCCCTGTGCCACCCTGGAGATTGTTCAGTAAACATCAAGAGACGCATACATTTTGGGGAGCCTTTCTGGGTTTCTCATGCCCATTGCAGCTGTACACTAGAGTGCACAGGCCATTTCTTGCATACCAAAATGCTTATTTACAGCACAGCTACAACTCTGGAAATGCAGCCTATTGGTTCTGTGGGGTGGGACTCACCGGCATCAAGTATGGCTATTTTCTCTCTGCCTTTAACTTCACTTTGTGGGACATTCCACACTCCATTTGCTGTCCTTAATGCTTCCTCCCTCTCATCAGCACTTGTTTTCCCCTGATCTTGTGGTGGTGAATCTTTTCATAGATTAACAGAAATCACACAAAAACACAAACCCATCTGTGCAATGATGTGCATACGAGCACACAAGATGACCATGGGTGTGCACAAGTTTACTTGTACATATGACTCCATATACACACGTGGAAGCTGTGTGTGTACACATACAGTCATTTTTTGGAGTGAGATGCCTAGCATTGGTAAATTGTTTAACCGAAAAAAAAACTTTCAAGGCAATAAATAATGGCCTTTTAAGACAATCTATACATTAGAAATTCATTTCTGATAATTTTCTAGAACATTTTCCCCCAGCAGTTACAGTCATCCAATTCCACGTGTTCTATCTGTATTAAAAATAGCACAATTCCCTGAAATTCCTTCTGTATTTTCTTCAAACACAAGGGAGAAAGCACACTCCCTAATATATTTTATGGGCACACTCTCTTTGCAATATTTCCTTTGCAAAGGTCCTGCTCATATTTGTATCTTATTACTTTTCTTATACTGGATTTATTGATAGTTTCTAACAAAAATATGATTTCAGTATATTTACGGAACAAAACTCAATATAACAGACCCAAATTCAATTTTTTTCATCAAAATGGAGAACAATAAAGAATCTAAAGTCTTCAGTTCAGACACATAGCATCAAAAACACCTATATTGTTAAAAGAAATAACTCAATAACAGGGAAGTGATAGATATTACTTAAAGAACAGCATTAACTTTGTTTACCTTATCTGTGTTTCTAATAATCCATATTATGACTTTGAGACCTTTACAAATATTTTGCTCCTGAAACATGTATAATTCCAGTCATACTCTGTAAATGGGGAAAAATAATGCCTATGCATTAAGAAGCATTTATTGCATTTATTTTTACTGTTAGTAACATTGTTATATCTATTTAGCTGCCTCCACATGAGGGGGTTTTGTTGGTGTTCTGCCTTACTTGTTTCATAAATGTTTTTCATTTATAGGGGGTTTTGTTGTTCATGGTTCTAGGGTTTTTCTTTTGCTCAAAGTTCATATTCTGCGTTTCTAATGGATTACTTTCAAAGAAATACTGTGGAGCTAGTTTGGGGGTGGGAGTGGGGGTGGGGTTGTGTTTTGTTTGTTTTTCTATTGATCACTAGCTAAAGGTTTGATTAATAACTTTGGTTAACAATAGATTTTTAGTTAAATAGATGAATGAATTCATTATTTACCTGTTCTTATTCTCGTGTGTATTGCCTAGTGATGATTATAGCTGTTTTAGAAATGATCCTTATTTATGGTATGTTGCATCATCCAGAGATGTAGTAATGATTTTAGATTTTCCACCTAAATTACAGGGCACTTTCCACTGAAAATGGTAAACAATATTACAAACTTAAAAAAAAGAAGTAATCTGATTTCAGGGAAGAGGGAACCCAGTGAAAGATGTGTGCTTTTATAAGGATGGACAATGGAAAGCAAAATAATAACTCCTAAGTTTGATTGTTCAAATATATTCTGCAATACAGAGAGCTGCATGCAGGCTGGAGCAGGCATGGGGCAGGAAGGTTAAGTAGAAGAGAAGGCACAATACTTCAGATTGGCAGTAGACTGCAGCAAGAATAATCTAATCAAAACTAAATTCAATTATCTAGTCCCAGGGCAGGCTCCTGGGACTGCTGCACTGAATGCTAGCAGAGCTCCTCCTAGACATTTTTCCCCAGTCAAACTCACATGATGAATGCAGATGAAATTTGAAATATGAAAATCTGAAATAATTTATGGAAGTTGTCAGAAATTTGGCCTGCTTGTGGTGTAATTTCCTCTGAGACGAGGCAGGCTGGCTCATTGCTTCTAGTCTCAGAGCAGTTGCTGGTCTTCCAGTGGATGGATCAACCCCTTTAAAATGCTCTTCCAGACAAATTACAGCTCATTACAGACAGCCTTGCACCATGCCATTATGTCAGAGGAAATCTTTTTTCATTTGCACAAATTTGCTTGGAATTCTCATATTTATTTGAGCATCCATTATCGAATCTGAACATTGAATTATCCACAATTATTTTCTGGGTAGGCGGATGTTTGTGTATGTGGAATAGATAGTGACTGTGTAGATATACAAATATTACAGCACTACTGAAAATCCTCCTTATTTCAAACAACTGCATTTATGTAGGAAGTAGAATATACATATATATATCTATATATATATATATATATAGAGAGAGAGAGAGAGAGAGATAGGCTGTTTCCTGAAGATGGTATTTTAGGACATGCTTTTACTTTCTCAAAGGAGGCATCTACAAAAACCAGCTCCCTTCCCAGTGACTCAGAGCCTGCTCTTTTGCAATCACAATTAGAACTTCTGACTGTGCACATGTAATTCCTGTATGGTCTGGCCACATGTGAGGCATCTTCAGTTATTATGTACTTTAAATTATATTCTGCAACAAACATGCTGTCTCTATCCCTGTTGTGCTCACTTCTAGCACACCTCCCCCCTCTCCTGCATGCTGAGATTGTGAGTAAGCACTGGCATGCAAGAAAATGGAAGGAGCAGTGATGGGACATATTCTGAAGTCCTCACTCCTGTGCTCTCAGGCAAATTTTGACTTAGGACTACAAGTTAAATTGTGTGCTCAACACTGGTATTTTCTAGTTGCCCAACCTTGTTACTAGGCTGCTGATATCACAACTTTATTTTTTTTAATATTAGAAATATTCATTGGTAAAAGGATTTTACAAGTGATAAATCCTGTGCAAAACTGTCCTTTTGGATTACCTCATCAGGGAGACCAGAATCATGTGCAATTGTTCCTACGGACAGGAGCTGCTGCAGAGAAGTGGGCCAAAGTACCATTTTTGGCTTTTTGATCACTGTCAGTGTTAAATATCTAAAATTGCTGGCCCTTCTGACAATCTCTGTCCAACAAGAAAGAGAGTATTACTATATTTCTTTCAGTGAATTTGGAGGATTTAATTTAAAATATGACGAGTTTTGTCTCTGTTTTAAGAAAAATTCTATTGCAAATACTCTCAGGTCCCCATATAAAAGTTTGGTCATATAAAAGTTTTTAATTGTCTTTTGTATCTTGTTATATAAATAGCCTTTAATTTACTTCTGCTCAATCCCAGAACTCGAGCTTTCATCCCGTTGTTATTTGTGTTGTATGAACTTCTCACAAAAATTTTGTTCCAACCTTGGCAGACCAAGAGCTATAGGAAAACAGAAGACAGGACTGGTTTATTCATGGTGTTCACCTAAATACCTTTCATTATTCAGTCAGATTATTAAGCACCAAGAAAAGTCTCACAGTGTGATTGGGTCTCACATGGTCTGGCTTTTATAGGCAACTGCATTTAGGACTGGTACCTCTATTTTCTTAAAATAGAATTTGGTTTGAGAACTCTTACAAGACACTGCAGCAAAGCAAGCAGAGCTCAGTTTAATGAGCTCCAAGTGCCCACGCACATTCACTCAGAGCCCACTCTGCTCAGTGTCCTGCTCTCAGGGTCCCTGCTCAGGTTTTGGCAGAAGAAGGTGCTCCAGCATGGGCACAACTGCCTGTAGATCCTTTCACTCCAGGTACTTGCAGCTACAGCCTTTGGGAGAGGTGTGGGGCACTGCCTCACTGTCTGGAAGTGTTCCAGGCCAGGCTGAGGTCTGGTCTAGGGAGGTGATGTTGCATGGCAGGGGGGGTTTGGAACAATGTTATATTTAAGGTCCCTTCAAACCCAAACCATTAATTCTATGATTCTGTGATTCTGTGACTGTGAATGTCTTTGGTGGAGCATGTTTTTGCCTTTTGTTATCTATAGAATATGGAGAAGGGCACGTGTTAACATGTTTATTCTTCTTCCCCTCAGTATTGTAAATCATTGTGGTGATGCATTACTGAAGACGTGCGTTTGTCATTTTGACCCATTCCTTTTTCATTATTTATCCAGAAGTTAATTAGAGGAATGTTCCTGTTTCTCAGACAGAAAGGATATTTTCTATTCACCAGATTATTTTAAGAACTCCTTAAAAAATGTCTTCCACGTTAGTCAAATGTATGCTGATCAGAAAACTTTCCATGCCAGAATATTTGATATGTTTTGTGATATATCCAGCTTTCTGCTACATATGTTTCCCTCGTTACTTGATCAAAACATCTGCTTATATCAGAAGACTTCTCCTTATCTGTCTTTTTGCTCTGTATTCAGTCTCCCAGTGAAAGCTGGATATGGTTGGACTGTTTGTTGGATGGACAGTACTCAGGACAGACAGGTCTCAGGTGAGTGACCTTTGTGTGTTTGGGGACAGCACCTGGGCAGGAAGGGCTCCATCCCTGCTGGCAGATCCTCCAGATGCTGCCACAAACACATGATAATAAGGCATTGTGCTATCCACAAGGACATTACTGTGAGTGGATAGCTGTCAGTGACTTGCAGAGATTGGGAGGCCACCTTGATTCCAGCAAACTACCCCAACCTAGGACACCCTTAAAACATCTATTTATGGCTGGTCCTAAGAGGTGTGAGTCTTTGTAAAGAGGAATTGGCAGTGTGTTGGGATTGTAGCAGAGCAAGGATGAATCCTGATTGATTGTGAGGCTTACGAACATTAGCCAAATGTGGTCATTTGTGCAATTAATGCAATGATGCTGAGAACAGCAATATCTAGTACTTTATTGTAATTGTCTCAACAGAATTTTGAACTAAGAAGGAGTAATTTTGCTACAATGGAAGTTATTTATGTTAAAGATACATAATGATATTAGGATTTCAAAAACTAGAGCCACAAACCCATTAAACTGAGAAAGCTTTGAGCTATTTTATATGTCTAGTATTTGCACTTTACTTATAATAAATATAAATTGTGAATATTCCCTTTAAAATGTCAGAAGGAAAAATAATTACCTTAGAATCACAAATTTTGTTTATTAGGATTTCTGCTTCTTTTTGTGCTACAAATTTTAAAATATTAATGAAGTTACTTCCCCCAACCCCCTCCATACCACTTGGTAGTGTTGTCAGGTTGAAGAAAGAAAAAGTCACAGAAACATATAACTTATATAAGTCAGCACATTCTTTCATCTGGATAGCAGTTGCATGGTTGGAACAGGCTGTAGCCTCCCAGCTTCTCTTTGCTGCAGGAAACTTTGTAATAGCACTTAAATAAATAAAGAGACTGGGTAGGAGATTATTGCTTTCATTGTGCTATTGTATATGTGCATTATAGAGTCACCCCGTAGACTGACACAATTAGTTGAATGCAGGACAAGACAAATGTTGTATATGACAGTGGGGTAGTATTGAGAGATGACCCCATATCTGGAGAGCTGGGAGTTATGGATCCATTGATGGCTGTTACCAGTGTTTTGAAGCGTGGCTGTTAAATTTTGCCTGCTGGCTTCTGGCTGCTGGCCTGCCTGGGCAACCGCGGGGCTGAATGAAGCTGCAGGCAGCTTCGGCACTTTGTTCTCCTGTCACAAAAACTGACCACTGACAGGAGGAGCCTCTGCCAGGCCCAATGGGGATGCAGCACCACGGATCTTTGTTGCTCATTTGGCTCCCCGTGCTGCTGTTTTGGAGCAATCTAAAGGGCTAAGACGCTTTCAAATGCTTGTATATGGAAACATTGGATGAGAAAAGAGACCGTGTCCACAAAGAAAATACCCTAAACAAAATGGGATTGCTAATAAAATATAAGGCATTTCCTCCACAAAGAAAATAAGACCATAATAAAATACTTAACAGTGACAGTTCAACATCTCTGACTGCCAGCCATCTTCTTTTTAGATGTACACATGTGCAAGCAAAACATGTACTCTATAGACAGCTAACTCTAAGTATCCAGCCTGGAAGATGCCAGCATAAGTTTTTGTCTAATTTTTGATATAGCTGTAAATATTTTGTATTCTTCAGTCTTTGATGACCATTTCACCTGAAAACAGGAAAGCCAGTATATTTCCCCATTAAAAAACTAAACCCCTCAAAATTCAAGCATTTTAAGCAAATGTTGCATGCATTTTCAGGAGAATTATTCAGGAGACCTCAGATGTTTTTTGTCTAAATTCCTGAGTAAATAGGAGTTCTGCAATCCTACTGTCTGGGCTGTATGTTACTACATGTGTTTGCCCAAGCAAGTTCCCTAACATGGGACCCCAGAGGACAGTCTGAAATCAAATGACAGCAAGACAGCAGACAGTATGGTCCTTGCAATCTCATAAAATGGGCAAGGGTTCAATTTTTTTCTGCTAAAGAAAAATTTAATTTTGAGTTCAGACTGTGTGAAGCAGGGAATCCACCCAAACAAGGCCTTTCAAGTACATTCATTAGAACAGCAAATCTAGCTGCAAGTCCATAAGAGATGGTCACATTCTAGAAAGCTCATGAGCATAAGCATCTACTAAGAAAAGAGGATTGTCTCTTTTCTCTTTTCATATAGCAAAAGCTAGGCACATGGCTGGCTGTCTCTGGGAATCCATTTCTACCTAAGTACCAAAATGCTAGTTATTAAACATATCTCTCACAGGATTTATCTGTGTAAGCCTCTGGCCTGTTGAATTCTGATGGAAGAAATTCTGTTTGGAGGAAACCAGAAGCTTTTGTCTGATTTTTCTAAACTGACACCTGTTTACAGTACTAGTAAAACAGGCAAATACAGTCTAAATGCAATTTATCACTTGACCCTGCACTTCATCAGAGGAGTATTCTGGCTGTGCACATACACAGATAACTCTGTCACATAAAGCAGTCTCTGTTGACATTAGCTGAAAAAAGACCTCATATCACTGTGGAGTTTTCTTATTACTGATGACGTAGGAAACATTTTTTGAATGAGAAGCCCACAGAAGCCTACACTTCCTCAGTTTATATCAAATCCCTGTGGAAGGAGGAAACTTAAGAAGAATTCCCATCAAAGCACTGAATCAGGAAAAAGACAGACTTTTGAACCTCTTCTGAACACCTCATAAAGTAATGGGAACTGTCAGTCTCCGGGCCTTTGCACTATCCAGTGCCTCCGTTGTGGTCCCATGCATGTTGCACTGGCAGAAACCCCCTGGCTGGTCACTGCCACCAACTTTCCGAGCTTTCACAACCTCTTTCTCTTCCACTTTGCATATTTGGGAGAGAAAGAAAGTGCTCAGGACAAGGACACCACATGTGAGGTGATGAATTTAACCAAATCATGGATTCCATGAAGGATTGGGAGTTAAAGTTGTTAGGAGAGTAACTCCATTTCTATTAAATTAACTGACCCATTCTCTAGTGTTAGAGTGCCTGTGCAGCAATTTTTGTGGTGACACCAGGAAAGGAGAGGTGTCACAGAGCAGAGTGGGACACTCAGGTATTCCTTCTGCAAGGAGCCAGCAAATGCTGGTATTCCTTGCCAGGAAAGTCAGTTTAGTATTACACTAAACTAGATAGAGGGGAGACAGGGATTTGGCTGGTGGCAGGGAATCAGACTAGTAGTCATCAGACTTGGATTCAGATCTTCATTTCATTCTACCAAGTCCTGGTTTCCAAGTCAATCTATGCACTGTTTGTTATCTCATGGCACTTTTTTTCCTTCAAAAAAAAAAGTAGATAAATAATTCTCACCCTGATAATGTTGCCAAACTGTGAAACTCATAATGCAATATGATCTCCAGGAAGTCACCAGCAACTGAATACAAAATAACAGTTTTTTTCATGCCCTGCTCATTCATTAATACTTGTAAAATGCTCTGAGATCCTTGGATGTAGAGTAGGATAGAATATGTTATAATGTTCTTATTAATAATAAAATCAAGGTAATTTAGAGATAAAAGGAAATTGATAGATGTAATAGAGTTTGTATCTAGGAAGAACAACCAGCAGTTTCTCTTTTCATTGTTCCAAATGTCTTTGTTTGGTTTTCAGAGACAAATTGAACTGTACTAATAATTTCATTTAACTCACTGATTTCTTTTGTCCTTTTTTATTTCCCCAAAGCACTATTGCTTTTGCAAGACAACAATAATCATGAGTCACCCTTCATACACATTTCTTAATAAAGTTGTTCTCTTATTTGTCCTTAACTTCCCAGCAGTGAAGAAAGGTAAAAACTTAGTGGTGCTTTCTATCCAAATGTTTTGTTTTGTTCTTTACCTTTGCTGCTAAGTACTGGTGTGAGCACTCCCAAGCCAAGGTAGCTGATGAGAAGGATTCAGTTCACATCTGTAAGGGTTCCTACTTTGTGTCTCTCTTAAATCTGCTCATTTTGCAGGTATAAATAGCTCCTCAGAAATCAGCAGGATTTCATAAGGTGAACAAGATTTTCGCTTTGCTGACTACAGTAAGAGTTTTATCTGATTCGGGATTGAGGTGTTGGTCCCAACGGTGAATGAACAAAGCCAAAGTGGTAAGAGATGAAGTGAAAAAATGAATAGTGATCCTTTTCCCCTTACAACCTGTTCTCATTGCTATATTGAATTCTGCCTCTGTACAAATAATTCAAACCATCTCTTTTCATGATGTATTTTCAACCACTATGAGTGGAAAATACTTTCTAGAACTTTGCTGTTATTGAGAAATACAAGATAGTTTAGAGGATTTTTTTATTCATCACAGGAACCCTAACTGTAGGGTTTCAAAATATTATTGTCCTTGCAATCAAACCACATTTGCTTGTTAAGGTGGAAGGCACAGACAAGGTTTAGAAGATCACTCCTTTAGAGGATACATTTTTGCACAGGATTTTTCCTACCATTAATTTACACAATACTTGGTCACACAGAATGTGTGTTATTGTATACATATACTCAAGGTATTGTTTTGCACATTTTAATCAGTGAATTGATTACTTTCGTGGGACCTCAACGTGTTTCTTCCATGTAGAAAATTATGATCAATAGCATATGTTTGCATAACAGTCTTTATAAAATCAGAGCTTTTCCATCTAGCATTTACATGGCACTAGTTTTAGTTTACCACAAAGAAGCCACCAAAAAAACAACAACTTAAACCTGAGGAGAGTTTATACACAAACCTAAGCATCCCACCGCAACAGGACACTTGTCATGCTCTCCTTGCTTGTCAGGATCCAGTTTTTTGCCCTGTCTGCCAGAATGGCTTTCCACCATGACCACCCCCATCCTACTAGGGCCACAGTGGATGACCACCAGAATGTTCACCTTCACCATGTTCTCTCTTCTCTGGGAACAGGCCTTGGCTTACATTTCTCCCTGCCAAAAAAAAGAGCAACCAGCTCAGCTGAGAAGCCCTGGGGACCTCAAAACTCCATGGAATATGACATCAAATATGTAGGCCCTCTTCCACCCTTCCATTTGGGACTTTGGAGACAACAGATATTTTAGCATCCTTTATTTAATCTACTTTTAATTACTATTGCAGCAACCACAGCTGTTGGCTCACTCTTCTCCTATACATGTGTGTGTTGGGGGTGTAAGGGGCACATTGCAGGTGTTACATGTGTGCCATCACACCAAAGAGGGATTTTGTTGCAGCGGGCACCATCTCCATCACCAAAGCCATGGTCTGGGGCACAGTGAGATTACTCTGCTTTAAAGGGCAGACCCCTATCCCCTCATTCGTGTGTGTGTGATTCCCCTTTCACGTGCATTGTGAGTGTGTAATGCCCCCTTCACGCGTGGGGGGTGTGTGTGAGTGTGTCAGGAATGCCCCTTTCACCCGCTCACCTCCCCGGCAGCGCACTCCTGCCTCAGGCGGCTGGTGGCTCAGTGCATTGGCTGATTAGGTAACAACAGAGCACCTTCCCTCCCTGTTTCCTCTCAATGCGCTTGGGCCACGGCTTTTGAAGGAGCCCGGCCCTGCCACTATCCAGCCATTATAACGGGATGTATGGGGCTTTATCCGGAAAAAGCTCAGCCTTGCCCCAGGCTTCATCAATCATTTAGACCGGTTCAAATCCCCTTCATCGTGTTCCGCCTCATTAAACCTATCGAGGGGGACTGAAGAGAGTTTGTATAGGTCCAGAATGCCTGTACACTCCTCTCTATCTCAGATAGCGAGGACGAGAAAAAAAAAAAAGAAAAAAAAAGAAAGAAAAAAAGAAAAAAAAACTCGAAGAAAAAGGCAAAAAGGCAAAGAATCAGTTAAAAGGGGTATCGCTGCCCTGTCCGCACGTGAGCCGGCCGGGCGTCCCCTCCTGAGGGCGGCTTGCGGAGCCCCTTCACTCTCCGCCTGGGCTGATGGCCCGGGGGGCACCCGGGGGCCCTACCCTGCCCGCAGGTGTAAAGGCCGGGGCGATGCGCTCTGCCCCGGCCCCTCTGCTCGTCGGCAGTCACGGGAGGAGAGCAGCCCCGTGAACATCCCTGCAGGCAGGGAGAGAATGGGCCGGCTGCCGCTGGGTCCCGTGCCAGCCTTTTCTAAATAAACGAATTATTTTGTTCCCTGGGAGAGAAAGAGAAATGAGCTCCAGCAAAACGGTGCTGATTGTTATTTATCCCTATATTTTTATTCTGACGACGTCAATAGCCAAACTTGTCGGTGCCTTGCCGCTGTTGTTCCCGCTCCCCGGGTGGCGATGCGCCGTTTCGTCGGGGCTGCGCTTCGGTCCGCGCCCGGTGCCGCGCTCGGAAACCAGGCTGCGAATTGCTGACATCTGCATTTAAAACAAAGAGGGACATCTGCATTATCGCCCATCCCTTCTGATATTAATAGTCATAAAACCCGGAGTGATTACCAAAAAGGAACGTGTCATATTGCCAAGAGTGTGGGTGGGATTGGGTCTTAAAAAAAAAAAAAAAAAGGGAAAAAAAAGAACTAACCAAACAAAATAATAATAATAATAATATATATATATATAAAAGGCAACGCACCGAATCCAAGTCTGTATTTTAACTTTTTTAATAACGATTTTTCCTGTGCTGTAAGCTTACACCGAATCCTGGAGGAATTGCTAAATCAGATTAAGGTTATATTTTGCAACAGACTGGATGGAGCAATAAAGGAGAAAGCGCGGAAATGGGACTTCACCCATCAATTAGATCTCTATTAGCAGCCAATGCAGGCTTCACCACAGGAAATGTCACGTCCCGGCAGAAGCAGAGCCTTTCACTTTCCCCTGAAATTAAACAATTCTTCATGCTCGCAGACCCCGGGCGAGCCGAGCCTTTGTTCGCCCGGGTGCAGAGGGTGCGCGTCCCGCCAGCACCTGCTCGCTGCCTGCGCCGGGAGCCGCGGCCGGGCCAGCGCCTGCACAGGTTGCCCCAACACCTGCGCTGCTCGCCCTCCTGCCCAGCACCCAGGAAACCGCCGCCTTAAAAGGCTCTATTAATATTAAAGGGGTTATTCCAGTCATAAACGGAGCATTACCAACACAATGGGCAGTATTTTGAATAGCAGGTCGGCTCATCTGCCTCCATAGATCATAACTGCCAAAACCGTCCCCCTCTCCCCCCATGGCTCCTCATCCCCGGCTCCTTGGGGTTTGTGGAGCCAAAGACTCCCTCGCATCAGTCCCAACAGCGGCACGGTCGCAGGGCGAGGGGCCGTGTTTAGCCAGGGCAGACAGAGTGGGCCTCTCTCCGGGGAGGAGGAAGAGGCGTTTTTGCACCGTGCGAAGCTGAGTGCCGCGGGGAGCTCGGCTCGGCCTGGCAGGGCGTGCCTGGTGCTTCTCCCCCCTCTTCCCCCTGCGGCGCTGCAACCAGACGAGCCGCGGGCTCCGGGGAGCGTACTGCGGGTCGGGAGGCACGGAAAGGCACGGCGCCTTTCCCGCACAAGCGCCCCCACCACTCCTTCCCCCCTTCCCGCTCAGGGAAAAGAAAGAAGAAAAGAGAAAAAAAAGGCGTTGAATTTGCCCATAAGCAAGAAAGGTGCAACAGGAAAGGAATGGCCAAGAAGGGGGAAGTCACAGGGGGGGATAAAGGGAGCTCTGTTGCCCCGGTCCTTGTTGTTCTTGCTGCTGCTCCATTCAGGCACCGAATTCAAATGGATATTTTACAGCTCAGTCCAGCTGAACAGGGGCTCAATGCCTGAAAGCTGCCGAGCTGCCTCCGCGGACATGCTCTGGGCCCGATATTATAATTTTCATAATGCGCTTTTATGTAGCTTCAGCCTCCTCCGGTGAGGAGCCCGCAGAGCGGCTGAAAGGGGCTTTGAGAGACTGGGGAGCGGGGCTGCAGCGAGTTGCGAGCCCCCCGCCGGCGTGAGTGGCACCGCCTGCCCCGGCCGAGGGCTCCTGCCTCCAGCCCCCCGGCCCCGGCCCGCGGCTCCCCCGCCCGGCCGGCCCCAGAGCGGAGCGGTGCGGGGCAGTGCGGTGCGGGGCAGTGCGGGGCAGTGAGGGGCAGTGAGGGGCAGTGCGGTGCGGGGCAGTGCGGGGCAGTGAGGGGCAGTGCGGTGCGGGGCAGTGCGGTGCGGGGCAGTGCGGGGCAGTGAGGGGCAGTGAGGGGCAGTGCGGTGCGGGGCAGTGCGGGGCAGTGAGGGGCAGTGCGGTGCGGGGCAGTGCGGTGCGGGGCAGTGAGGGGCAGTGAGGGGCAGTGCGGTGCGGGCAGTGCGGGCGGGGCAGTGAGGGGCAGTGCGGGCAGTGCGGGGCGGTGCGGCTCAGGGCCGCTCCGGCCTCGCGGCTCTGCCGTGGTGTGCACCATCTGTCCCCGCCAGCCAGCACAGGGGCACCGGGACAAAGCTCTGTCTCATCCCGGGCCCACTTCGGTCGCTAGCGACCTCCTGCTGCCCTGGCTGAGCGTCTGCTCAGCCTCACCAGGGAAAAAGGCAAGGAAAGAGGGATTCTGCCCCTCAGATTGGCAGGAGGGAGGGCAGCTAAACAGTAAAGAAACAGGAGAGTTGTTTCCACCGCCAGGTCGACAGGAAAATATGCAGCTGTATATTTATCATCCTGGGTAAGTCATCCTCTGCTAAGAGGATCCCCGGCTGAATCGTTAACCGGCTGGAGCCAGTGCCTGGGAATGAGATTCGAAAGGTTATTGATTTCCCTTCGGGGCCAAACGAGCCAGCTCCGCTCCGCCCCGCTCAGCAGGTGCGTGAGCCGCGCTCGTCGTGTGAAAACATCCGAGGTCTCCCCTCGGAGAAGTTCTGCCATCCCCTTCCCTTCCGCCTGGGGAGGCACCCAGTGGCAGCAGCTGAAGAGATAGTCACTGACAGAGCAAAGAGCCAAAGCAGGTATTTCTAGGGCCCGTTTTAGCTTCAAAAGCGTCCTTAAATAGTTTTCTGACAGACTGAAGAAAGGGAAGTTTTAAAGAACAAAGAAAAAAAATAAAACCAGGAAAAAATAACCAGACCATCACACCAAAACCATGAGAAAGCAGAGTCGGCGGAGAGGGAGGCCCGCTGCACCGGGAGAGGCCGGGCAGCGGCACCGCGGAGCCTCGCCTGGGGATGCAGCCAGTAAGGACGCGAGGGAGAAATCCGATTATCTGTTTCTAGCGTGGCTTTTGACGATTCGCAGGGAGTGAAAGGCTTCCTAAGGAGCAAATTACTTGTTTTATCTCGCTACTTTTAACTGCAACTTGAATGCGAGCAGCTTGCCCCCAAAATCTTGTGTAGCTGCTGCCGCGTGCCACTTGCTAAGCCCCTGCTGCGGAGTTACAAACACATGGAGTCATTTTTAAAGCAGGCCAAGTCCGGAGACGCGGTCTTTCTCCTTCGTGTGTCCCAAAAACTTCCGCAGCCACTCAGCACGAGCGGGAGGTGGCCGTGCCGCACCGCTCCCAGCCCGGCCCGGCCCCGCACACGGCCTGGCTCCCCGCGGCAGACGAGGCCCCAGATCTCTCCTCCGGCCCTGAGCTGGAAGGAGGGCAGAGGAACAAATATGCCTTTGCCAGAGTAAAGGGAAGAAAACAACAAAACAACAACAACAAATATTTTATCTCGTTCAGGTGGAATTTCAGGAGATACGCCTCAGGGAGGGGAACTCCCGCCGCCCCGAAATGTGCACGGCCTGAGGGGCTGTGTTTCACACCCACGGGCTGTGGGAAGCCACCGGCGGCCACGAGCGGCTTTAACCCTTTCCCGCCTCCTTTCCATGTGCTCCTTGGCAGGGGCGGGAATGCTCTTGGGCACCTCCTTCCCCACGACTGTTTCCCCCCAGGGGACAGCGAGAGGCTGTGGGCTCCGCCTGCGCCCCGCAGAAGGGTCCGGATGCTTCGCGAAGGCGCCTGTGCTCGTCGCAACGTGGATGCTGCTGTTTCTGGCTCGTTTTGGTTGTGAACCTACTGTGCTCATGTTACAAATGCAATTAATAGTAAAAGCAGCCTTTATCTGGAGAGCAGGAGGCAGCTGCACACCGCAGGTCATTATCCATTAGCGGTAGTGTTCAGCGCTTGGCAGGGCTGTCGTGTTCAAGGCAAGGGGAGGAAAAGCAGAAGCCTTATCTCCGCTCCTGGTCCTTCCACCGCTCTCCTCTGCCGGGAGGAGGCCAGCTAGCGGCGGGCTGTCCCGAGGACAGGGCGCCGGCAGAGCGTGGGGGCCTGGTGGGCTTTCCCCTGGGGGCAAATCTCCCTGATTCAGTGCAGGAGTTCAAGTCTTAGAAATATGTGTTCTTCTTGCCTGCCCTCTTCCCAGAAGAGTCCTCCAGTTTGCTTCGTAGCAACCGGCAGCGGTCAGCAAGTGCGGAGCCAGCCCTGGTCCCAGATGTGGCAAGGCGGCTTCGTGCCTCAGTTTCCCTTCCCTGCAGAGCCAGGTCAACACTCCCACTCACTCTCTGAGACACGTACTGCTGATGTGAGAGGTGTTTCCACACCTCCGCGGGCCTCCCACACGAGGTGAGGTGCCCGTTCCAACCCCGCTCGGGTGCGTGTAGCACCTCATGGGCTGGGCTTCACCCCACACGACATTCCTCTCGGGACAGTTCGAGAGCGGACAGAACCCCAGGAGGCAGAAACCCTCCCCTCGGCCGCACAGCAAGGCTCTACCTGCTGCGGCACTTGGGCAGAACCCAGCGAGGTCTCCACCCGAGGCCTCTGGGGGTTCTCACCCGTTAAATGAAAGTTCAAGGACACGCTGCGGGCATCCAGCAGGTCTGGCTAAAACCTCACTCGGGTCACTCGCTCATGGCAGCACAGAGCGAAATACTTCCTCTGCAGCATGGTGAACTGCAGTGAACCATCTGCCATCTGCTTAAACCTCAGGATAAGATGAAATATCTTATTGATTTAGTCTCTAAAAGAAATAGAGGAAGGAAGTGGGAGGGAAAAAAAAAGTCAAGAAAACCAACCCCAAACCTCTCTGTTCTGTATTCTAGAAAAAGGAGGGGGGGGAAAGCACCTCTTCATAGCTCAGTGGGGAAAAAGGTCAAGCTACTATTGACAAGTATGTAAAGACATCTTCTAACCATGGGAAAACATGTATAAATTGTTTCGACTCACTGCATTCAAAACCAATGGAAGTGAATTACAAAACTGCACTTCTTGCATTGTTGGACTGAAAGGATATCTATTTATCATCTTATAAGACAGCTCGAACGATCTTTATCTGCTTTGCCCACTTTCTGACCCAAATTCAGGGTTTTTATGGAAAATTGCAGTCAGTTTGATTGATGAAATCCAAAGATGTCTAAAATGGCACCAAAGATCTCCAACTGTGCAGACTCCAACCGAGGGCTTCAATGTTGGCATTGTTCCTACGAAAAAAGTTGAGAAAACGAGCAAAAGTTAGGGAATTTCTGTTTAAAAACTTCAAATTTCAATGAGGATCCCGAACCTATTATCCCTATTCATGGGGTGAGCTGTGTGAACATAAAAGTATTTCCCACACATTGCAAAACAACAACAACAAAAAACCCCTTATTTTTAAGCTGCTCCATAAACCTTCTTTGTAAAACGCTGAATAACCCTGTGCAGAAAATAAACCCAGCCGTTCCCGTTTAGAAATCATGTAAGTTTAAATCCTATAAACAGGAAGCTCACAAGAAACGGTTAAAATGAGAGAAGAAAAAATTATATATTTCATCTGTGCATCCAAAATTAAAGAGAGCCTTAATTTAAAATTCGGAGACGTGCCGGAAGATGGGTTTTAAACCCGGTGTGCGACTTCAGAAGGTTTAACTCAGGGTTTAGAAGGAGCAGTTCTGCAGGAGATGCTCTTTCCCAGCCTTCCTCGTAGAAGGTGGGTAAACTGCTGCCTGAGAGGATTAAACTGGCAGCACACGGAGCTGCGAGCTGGGGCCCTCGCAGGTGGGTGAGCGCTCGCTGCGCCCTGGACCAGCCCAGACCCACTCGGGACACGGCTGTGCCCAGATCCACTCGGGACACGGCTGTGCCCAGATCCACTCGGGACACTGCTGTGCCCAGATCCACTGGAGACACGGCTGTGCCCAGACCCACTGAGGACACGGCTGTGCCGCAGAGCCCGGCGCTGCTCGGCCGCGGATCTGGTTGTTAGCGGCTCCCCGTCTCGTTTAGGGCTACGCATTATTGTGGAACACTGTCACCTGCCTAATTGTGCTAAATGGCCACCTCCTATTATTAATAATAGCTGGAACGTGGCTCCTAGACACGTTACCAAGACTGGGAAGCTGATGAATGAAACCCCTACTAGGGAAAATCTTGGTAGCTGTCTTCTGTCGCATTACCCAAGGGGGCCGACTATAAATCTTCCTTCATTTTAACCACGTTTACCCTCATACTCCTCCAGGCTAGGGATGCTGTGTTAAGATTGCACTGATGTGCCAATGCTTTGGACCAGCTGCTCCTAAATACAGACAAGTCCTTGTCAATTAAGCCATTGAGGAGCAGGGCCTGGGAGCTCTGGGGCATTTTAGCAGGCAGCAGTGTGCAGCCCCAACAATTAGCATCCATTTTGAAGGGACCTCCAGGGCACAAATGCACAGGCAGGGAAGAATCAAAACACCAGGCAACTTCAATTCTGAAAACCGGTCACATAATGATACTGAACAGACCGGCCTAGGAGAAGTAAGACAATCTTTCTTGGGAAGGACGTTTAGCCGCTCCCCCAGCCAAGCCGTAGGGCCGAGGCACGCCGCGGACCGCGGAGTCAGAGGAGATAAATGAACACATTCATTTGCCTGTGTGAGCCGAAGTTTCCTTTGGCGGTTCTTCTTTGTAATTCGGTGTCACCTCAAGCAGCTGGTGGCATCCAATGCTCCCATGATCCTGGCCTTTGGCCCAGGCGGAGCTGGACAAGGCAGCCCGCTCCAAGGAGAAGAGCTGCGATGTCTCAGGTCAGAGAGGCCAAGCTACCAGTGGGACAGGCAGAGCACTAGGAGTTCAGCTAAACAAAACCCCGAGGGGAGTGGGGAGCCTGGGGGATCATTAGCGAAGGTGTTTGCTTAAGTCATTAGGAAGCCGGTAGCTAGGGGAAAAAAGGTTTGTTCCACAAGGCACCTCCCCAGAATGGCAGGGCTGGAAATGCAGAGGATATCACAGCGCAAGACTATGTGACCCTACCAAGTTCAACAACAGAGCAAACAGCACATGCCATTAGGGACAGCAGTCAACCGGGAGGTAACAAAGAGGGGAGGGCACTGGCAAAAATGTTCCTGTATTAAATATGGAAAAGTATGGGGACAAGGGCAAGGGTCAATAAAAGTCAACAAGAGAGCAGGCGTAATGTTAGAAAGAATTTAATATCAAAAATACATAAATCTGCATGGGAGGCAGCCCCAGAATAGGCAGAAAGGAAAGCAGCCTTGGAGTCAACATTCACTTGGTAATAGAGCCAGAATGGATTGCGCCAGGTTGTTAACATTTAACACAAAAGTTAGCGGGGAATAAAGGACGCAGGGCCGGCTCCTTTAATTGTGGCCCCACCGGGAGATTTCCATATGTCACACTAAATGGATAACACCAGCATCACTCCGCAAGGCTTCTGCCGCAGAGTCCCTCTCTCTCCCTTTACTTTCGTTCCTTGTTATTTCTTTTTCCTCCGTCCATCTCCGCACGCCCCGCGGAGCTTCCAACAGGGGCCGAAACAAAGGTCTGGCTCTGAGTGGATGCGGGGAAGGACGGGAGAGACGGAAGGAGCGGAGGCTTTCGGGCAGCCCGTGCCCGCCCGGGGCTTCCCTGTCGAGCCTCACCAGGAGTCACGGCTCGCCAATAGCTGTCGCGACATGAAATGTAACTCCTGCGTATTTTGCTAGGGAAGCATCCTCAAGTTAAAGTAGGGTCGGAGGAAGCAGGACCTGGGTCCCGGCTCAGGAGGGCTCGGCTCAGCACTGCGCGGGGAACCGGCCGGGCCCCGCTGCCGCCCCCGCGCGGGGACCGCGCCGCCCGGCACCGACCGCGGGACGGAGCGAGAGGCTTTCACGGACCAAACAGAAAAGGGGAAAAAAAAAAAAGAAAAAAAGAAGAAGAAGCAAAAAAAACCCCGCGCCCCTGATCAATACGGCAGTGTTTCCGCGCTAGTTCAGGAGGTCAGGCGGGCGTAGACACAGCATGGAGAGTTATTTATGTCAAGTCGGGTTATTGTAAACGAAATCCAGCAAATTGCACATAAGCTCCTCGGGGCCGCCAGTGGGCTCGTGGGCAGAGGTCAGTGTCAGTCAGTCTGTCCATCCCTCTGGAGACAGTAATTGTCCGGGGGCTGACACCGCGTCGGGGGCGATAGGCGGCTCCATCCATCTCCATCCAGTTATCCCGGCGCCGAGGCCGGGGCTGCCCGCTGGTCCGCGGGTGCGTGGCACCAAGCCACGGCCGGCCCCGCTCCCGGAAATGCCACGGGGGGAATGCCACGGCTCCCATGGACCGTGCCGTGCCGGTCCCGTGCGGCGTCCCGCCATCCCCGCGCATCCCGCACCGGGTACCGCGCCTCGCCGGCCATGCAGCATCCAGCGGCATCACTACCCTGTACTGCCTTTATTAATAGGGAAATTCTTCCTTTCTGACAATTTAATAGTCTAAAGTAATCTTCTGCGTGACATTGCCCATCCGTCTTCTCAAAAGAGAAAACAAAGGGGATGTTTTTTTCTTTGGGCCTCTCCAGATCCTTTTCTATTTTGAGAGGGGCTCCCCACAATGGGGTCTTTATGAACCATAATGGTTATGTTTATGAAGCCAGCGATACCAGTGTATGAAGACAATTTTATGCCTAATTAGAAAATGATGTAAGCAAGGGGGAGACAAAGAGGGCTTGTCTGCCGTGGCTGGGTCTCCGGCCACCACTCCAGGGCGAATATATCGCCTCTTCTGTGCTTTACGTCCACTATTTTTATAACATCTCGTCCATTAGCTCCTCAAACTGTTTATGATATCGTGGACAGTTAGTAAAACAGCTCAATTTAGCGGTGGATTAAAGCAATTTTGAAACTTGTTCCGAAGGGAATCGCACGGGAGGCGAAGAGCAGCCCTCCCTTCTCCTATCCAAGGGGACTTCACCTCTGGGAAGACTCCAATAACTGCAACCCCAGCTCCACTCGATTAAGGGATAATTTTTAATATATATGCAATAAATGTTCACTTTGTTAGATTGAATGACAGACAATAATATCGGCAAATCTTCATATCCATCCATTACCGGCAAACGAGCCACACAAAGAACATATTTGCTTTTGATTAATTTATTTGCAGACTCTGTTTGATAAAGCAATAACTATTTGGTTAAACTTGACATTCGGTCTTCGGGGGGTTATCAGACCAATTCCCTGTCGTTCGTGGGTGATAATAAAGCTGTTTAAACGGGATTAATTATTAATTGGTTGCAATTAATTTCCTCCCTTCTCCACGTCGACAGACAATGAGGATCACTCACTCCCAAACAAAAGACTGCCATAGGAGCATCCTCGCCCTTTCTGTATCTATCTGTGTGTTTATTCGTCTGTCCCTTTCCATCTCTCGCGATTCCTGTACGCAGCTTCTCATCTTTCCCCTACCCTGCAGCAGGGAGATCTCCCCCTCGGCGGGGTGACAGGGACCTCGGGACCCCGTGCGTGCCCGCGCTCCGCGACCCGGAGGCGCCGGACCGGGTCCGTGCCTCCCCGGCCGCGGAGAGAGCGCGGAGCAGCCCGGCCCTCAGAGGGGCTGCTCGGGGACGGAGCTGACCGAGCAGGTACCCCGGAGGGCAGCCGGAGAGCGGGTGGCTGAAGGACAAGGCTCCCCGATTGAGCCGCAGTGATGAATTGCTGTGGGGGAGAGGAACAGAGCTTCTCCCCCCTCCATCTCCGTGCTTCTGCTGCTGATGAATGGGCCCGGAGGATGGATAGTCCAGAGTGTGTTATATCTTCATCAAACTGTGTAACCCCTCCCTTTACTAATAATCTGTCACAACTTTACAGAACACACACTGAGACCAAAGGGAAGCCCCTGCCCTGTAGCCTGCCCCTTCCCTCCCCTGTCAGGAAGGGCTTTATCCGGGCAAGGAGCACGGGGGAGGGGTCGTCCCTCCGCGGAAAGTTTTCCTCGGCCGCTGCTCGGCCTGTTCCCCCTCGGCTGGCCCAGGAACCCCCTCCCGAAGAGCCCCGTTCCCTGATCCGGGACTCCCGGCCCTGAGCCCGGTCTCTCCTCGCCAGCCGCGGGAGGCGGGGCGGGCTCTGCTCAAGCCAGCCAGAGCAGGGCGAGCCGAGAGCACCCCAGCAAATTTCCAGCACGGTTTTTAGTAGCGGGAGACATGGGGCCAGGAGAGGGGAAAGCCACCCGTTTTCCCTGGGCAAACGGAAGAAAAACAGCTAAGGCGAGACCCCGAATCCTCCTCCAACAACCGATCCTTCTCCTTCATTAGTATTTATTTCGATCACAGTTAAATCTCCGCCGAGTGTTTACGTTTCGAGCAGGTGCATCCTCCAGCAACGATGTCCTCTGCTCTACACAATTAAAAACAACAATCGCAACTAGTTTAAAAGCAAGGGGAGCAGCGGGAGATGCCGTGGGTGACAGGCGGTGCACACACACACCGCACCCGTGCCCCTGCCCGGAGCCCCGCGGCGCAACCTCCACCCGCAGCCCTGGAGCGCTGCCTGCCGCTCCCTGCGGCGCTCCACCTAGAGAAAGGGTCGTTCCGGATTATTCTGCTGTTAGCAATAGTCATTGCTCCGTCCCGGAATAGTTTAAGGCGTAAAACTGAGGCAGTGAAAGACATTAGTCTAATGAGGTTTGTCGTGTAGAAGCTGTTGATATTATGTT